>NC_085137.1:476868048-476909088 GCF_035046485.1 Aedes albopictus | reverse complement strand
TCCTTCAGATTTTTTTTATTCTTAATAACTTAACCTAATTTACAGCTCTATTGTCCACTGGGGCGCTACGTGAGCAATTTCAATTGACAGCTGCACTTACATTTTTGTACAGCGCCTAGATTCTATTCTACTTCATCGAACTGGTTGCCCTTCTGCTGCTTTCACTTTTCTACTTTATACCTAGTAGAATGATGAGCACAAGGATGATGATGGATGGCCGTTGTTCCTTTCCAGTCCGATTGGGGGTCCATTATGAGTAGCAGTTCGCCGATGTCCAGGTATCCGGGTCCGTTTTAGCCATGGGGCTCAGAAGAGGGTCAGTGTCAGTTGCTCTCGGGGGAAAAGCAACTGACGAAAAATTGAAAGTGCCGGGGCTGGGAATCAAACCCATGACCATCCGCATTAGACTGTCCCAAAAAAAATCGATGTTCAAAAAGTCTAGGTGCTTAACCCTTAAATGAAAGATGTGCATATTTGAAGCATTTTTGTAGAACATTTCGATTTTCTAAAAAAAACATTTAGAGGTTCCGCCAGGGCGATTTTTGAAAAATGGCCTTTTTTCATGAAAAGTCTTAAAATAATCATTTTTTCGTAAAATTTTTACAACTTTTAAATTTTTTCAATATTTTTCTATTTTTCTATGGACCTCTAGGCATCCTTGAAAGGGATAAGTTTTTGAAATATTGTATTTATATTAACGGCAGAACCGTTTTTATGTTGATAAAAAGACATTTTTTTTGAGAATGTTTCATCTAAATTTGAGAAAAAAATACATGCACGATTTTTTATTTTCAATTTTGAAAACTTTATCAGATACTACTATTTGTATGCGTCATTTCTCTAAAAAAAGATTGAAAATATCTTGTCTAGAAGCTGAGATATTAGGATTTTAGTAAATGCACAATATATTCCTCAAAAGCCTATTATTTTTATTATTTTCCAAGTTTTTTAAAATCAGTCTTGACTTAACTTAATTATTTTTTATTAATTTCATCACTATTATGTTATCTCTGCATGGAATGGTTGCTACTTCAGAAAAGGAGTGTAATAGTCGAGAATTCCACAACATAATATCGAAATCAATGCGTTGCTATCCGTCATTGTTGTAAGTTATTCAGATGAAAGCTCTTCATGAATCTACTGCCAATCACCCCAGAATAAAAGATCCATGTTTAAACTAGCTTGACCATCCAATAAGGAAAGCTGTATGTTTAAGCCTAGCTTCTTTTTGTTTACGTACATTGGAGTGTCACAAAGACCTTACAATATTCCATATATACAAAGTTTTGCAAAAATTTGAAATATTGTCCATTTACTTAAAGCGTAATATCTCAGCTTCTAGACAAGATATTTTGAATCTTTTTTTAAAGAAATGACGCATACAAATAGTACTAGCAGATAAACTTTTCATGGTTGAAAATAAAAAATCGTACATGTATTTTTTTCTCTAATTTAAATGAAAAATTCTCAAAAAATAGTATTTTTATTAGCACAAAAACGGTTCTGCCGTCAATATAAATACAATATTTCAAAAACCTATCCCCTTCAAGAATGCCTAGAGGTCCATGGAAAAATAGAAAAATATTGAAAAAATTCAGAAGTTGAAAAAAATATTACGAAAAAATGAATTTTTGGAGGCTTTTCATGAAAAAAGGCCATTTTTCAAAAATCGCCCTAGCGGAACCTCTAAATGATTTTTTAGAAAATCGAAATGTTCTACAAAAATGCTTCAAATATGTATATCTTTCATTTAAGGGTTGAGCACCTTGACTTTTCGAACATCGATTTTTTTTTTTTGGGACAGTCTAATCCGCATATGAAGCGAACGTGTGACCAACTACGCCACGGGCCCCGGCTTCAGATTTTTTACCAGGGTTCTTTTGGAAAATACTTGAAAGAGCTCTTAATAAATTATAACAGTGGTTTCTCCACCAAGTTTTCCAGGCTTCTTCAGCGATTCGAACAGGTATTTCTTCAAGTAGTCCACCATATATTTGCTAACTAATGGAAATATATATTACATTGAAAACTTACGCAGGAATATGCCCCAACATTTCTTTGCAGTTTTTTCAAGAAAATCGTACAGGAATTTTGATAGAAATTTTTGCGTTATGACTTTCAATGGATCAGTTAGGAATTCCTCCAGAGATATCTGCAGCAGGTCAACAGATACGTTCAAGATTTCCTTCGGTTATTCCTAAATGCATTCCCTCAGAAATTTCTCTGTCATTTTCTTTATTCCTCCTTGAGCATTAGGGCCATTTATGACACAAACTGTGCACTACGCCAGCGATCCACCCCCAAGGTGATGCATGAAAAGGTTGAATATTATTTTTAGAATTTTTCTTGGATTTTTCAAAGCATTTATTCAGAAAAAGTCCCTAGGAACTTTTACAGGAATTTCTTTAGATATATCTCAAGATTTTTTAAAGAGCTCTTTACACAAGCTTATCTTTGTGTTTCTCAAAGTATTTCTACCGGATTTTCATGAGGAATACATCCACAGAATGTTGCAGGATTACTTTCAGAAAACTCTCTGTTTCGTCCAGGGCTAGGGTTCTACGTTGTGTTGATGGAGGGGGGGGGCTTGGCTCGAGGTGGCGATAAAGAACAACTACTTTGATTTCAAACTATATTTGCCATCGAGACAGACGGCGTGTCTGCTCGATGGGGAACGAGTAAAACTTATACCTAATACAGAAAACGCGGTTGCCTTTTATAGGCAACCACAACACACAGTACGGAAAGATAATTCAATTACATTCTATAGACGCGCGCACCGCAGTGCGCTGGACGTTGATCGCACGCTGCCCATCGCGACGTTAGGCTGACGATGCGATCGATGGTTTGGAGACACAATAGGCAGTGCGAATGAATGGCACATTCGCACGCTGCTTGGATGCGGTGGAACAGCCGAGGTTTGCGCCATGCTCGATGCGAGATACAATACTATCTTAGATTAAAAAAAAAACATTCCCCGGATTTTTTCTATAATTTCCCAATAAACTTTTCTAAGAATATCACCAAAAGTTTCCCTATGAGTTTTTCCAGATAATACTTCACGAATTTCTTTGGGATTTCTTCAAACACTTTTCTCGCGATTCATTGAAGAGTACTTCCAGAGGTTTCCACAGGGATTCTACTGAAGATTTGTGGAGAAATTTTCTTCAGGAATTATTTCAGAAATTTCTTTAAAAATACCCCAATGGACTTCCTCAGAATTATAACGATTTCTTTAGGAATTAAACTAATTTATTTTATCATTATTATTTATTTACGACACTTTATCCTAATAGGCATTCGTATCGGGAATTCAGCTAGGGAATAGTTTTTTTTTTTGTTTTTATTAATGTGTATTTTAACTTATGCTAATTTTACACTTAGCTAAGGATTAGTTCATCTTAAGAGTTTTTTTAAGTCCTCTCAGAAAATGCACATGAAAGAGCTGGAAGAATTCTGGAAAGGCTCTATGAAGAATTTTCAAACTATTTCCCTGGAGAATTAGATCCCCTAAAAAGTCCCGGTATTACCTAGAGGCAATTCTTCAAATTTTCTACGAGGAACTTGCTTTGGAATTTCTACGAGTTTCTATTAGAGAAACTCGTGAAGAAATTTTCATTTTCCTTAAAATGTCACCAAAAATCTCTGCAAATTTTTTACACAAAGGTACTGTTGCAATTTCTGAAGAAAAAAGGGACCCTTAGAGGATTTTTTGAAAGAATACCCGGAAAACTGCAGAACCCTTTGCTGGTATTGGTAAAAGAATTTCTTGAAAAATTCTTTAAAATTTGCGAAACAATATATTCTGGTACAATTTCTGCAAGTACTGTTTAGAGAATCTATGGAAATTTTTTTTAAGCATTACCGGAGAAAATCTGGAAAAATCCCTGAGAAAAAGGTCTTTATTAACCCTAAGCAATCTCCCGGAGGAACTTTCCGAAAAACCTGAGAGATGACCTGAACACATGCAGCAATACTTGAAGGGACCTCTGAAGAAATTCTGGCAATTATTTTAAATAGAGTTTCTGGAAGAAAAATTAAGGAAGAAAAAAAGAAGGAATTACTAAACGAATCATTGAAACTCTGTCAAAACACATCTCTTGAATTGCATTTGTTTTTCCTAAGAAAATCTCTTGGAGGAAGTTTTGATAATATTCATCAAAAAATTCTTTCAAAATCTCTTGTAGAAATAAACGAACTTCTGCAGCAATCTTTGAAGAAATTTCTTAAGAATCCCCGAAGAAACCCTAGAAAGAATTTCTGAAAAAGACCGTGGACTAGATTCAAGATGTATCTTTTGAGAAATTTCTTGATGAACTCCTGAAAAAGACCCAAGAAAAAAAAATCTGGAGGAATAAAGTGGTACCAGGAGGAAAATTTGAAGGAATTAATGTTGAAATCATTCTAGGATATTCTACGAGAATTTTCTATCGTGATATTTACCGACAAATTTAGAGAAACACTAATTTATGGAGGGGTTTCCCTAGAATAGTTCTAAATATTGAATATTGAAGGAGCGTTCTTGTTGGGCTAAACGGTGGTCAATAAATCGAGAAATAATCTTTCAATAGTCATTAGAATTTTTAGTGAACGCAAAAGTAGGCTCAAGTTACTTGAAGCATTATGCATTTATGTTAGCCAGGGGTTTAAATAATTTTGCTTCCTGTGAATGGTTATGTGCAAACAGTCAAATTGGTGAGTTCGTTCCAATTTGAAATACACAGTTAACCTTCGCGTATCCGACCCCCGACAACTCATTTTCGAAATGCTAGCATTTCGTCAATTTCCATCCAATCGATCATAAATTGGTGCTAATTTATTACACTCAAGTGGCCATGCAATATTTTTTTTTATCTGTATTAACAGGATTTTTAGCCCTGGGCTAGTTCATCTCGGGACCCACGCTTTACTTCCCTTCCGAAGGAAGAACTCACATTTTGTGAGTTTGTCAGGAGTGGGATTCGATCCCAGGTCCTCGGCGTGATAGTCACGTGTTCTAACCATCCAACCAGGTCCGCTCCTAGCCATGCAATATCCAATACTATTCAGGAGATATTCCGGATGGTACTGGGGTCAGGGGGGTGCCCAAAATGGCTAAAAGTGATTATTTCGTGTGTTATTGTGTTTGAACCATCGATTTTCAGCAAATTATTTGTTGCGAACAGTGAAACACAACTGCGACCACCAGATTTGAATAAGTTGGCCCATCCGGATCCACTTGACAGGTTCCGCGGAGCCTAATTGGGGGACACTTCTGGGTTTCAACCTAGGCATGCCGTGCGGCATATCATGATTTCGAATGGCTGAGTCAGAAACGGTAGACTGAAGTCTGTATCAACTGATATGACCGCTCCGGAACACCTAGAACAGGTTCAGCGGGAGCCTCTCAAACACAATAACACACGAAATAATCACTTTTAGCCATTTGGCAAAATAGAACACCCCCCAACCTCCTGACCCCAGCACTATCCGGAATATCTCCGGAAAGGTTCCGGATATTGCACGGCCACTTGAGTGTAATAAACTTGCACCTATTTATGATCGATTAAGGGTGACTTCGAAAAAATCGGAAGAAAATTGACGAAATGCCAGTCGGGTACGTGAAGGTTAAAACATACCAGGTAACCAATAAGCAGTTAAAATGGCATTTATTTAGCACTATTGGCGCCTTTACAGCAGGTCATTGAATGCTAATCTGTCGTATATGCGCCTTAAGTGCTACTCAAATTCAGGGTTTGGCCCGATATACGGCAGAATAAATGCTTATATATCCTATCGAATTGCAAAAAAAAAACAAAAATATTTTCCCTGCTCATTTCCCCCCATTGCATTGTTCTCCCTTGCTCTTCTCATTTTTTCTCTCTTTTCTTTTAAACTTTTGAAGATAGTGCCCGTTCGGGATATACAGTTGTTTGTTTTATTGCTAATTTCTTCGAAAACATGACAAGCTATTGACGATCAGATAATGTGCGCTGATTTTTAGGTCTATTTAAGGCTTAAACATCACACCGGGAATTATTTGGCTTTGCTTTTTAGGGTCCTGCCATATGCTGATTATCAAAATTAATAATAGAAAACGAACCAGGGAAAATTTGTTTAGAAAACCATCTGTTCTTCAATTTATTTAATTCATTGCTACCCATAAATGAGAGGACATCCGAATAATAGCGGCAGTTACTGTCGAGATTGGTAAATTAGATAGTTGAAATGTGTTGTGATTTTAGCATCTCTTAGCAGCTCTATGGCAAACAAGTAGCAGTTGTGATGCTTGTTAACCAAGCTTTACCGTGCATCTGTCAGATTTGAAGCAGCATTTAAATTGCTAATTCAGGGCAGTTTAGCAGTCAATTAGCTATGATATGACAGTAAGCAAATAGACTGCAGTTGAAAAACTGATATACTTCTTTAAATGCTTATTCGTTACCTGGGATGTTACATCATATCACCTGTAACCAAAGAACACCGTCATAAAACGCCCATTTTCCCAACGTTTTTTTTTTTTAATTTACAGCTTGCGCTCAGTACGGAACTTGTGTCCAATATTGACGAATTTCGCCCCAAATCGTATTCGGAGTTGGCAGCACCCTCTCAGATTACAATGAATCTTTCTGGGTATGTACACCAAGACTAGATAAGCCACTTTGCATACTTAGTTTCTTCAAAATTTATCTGGACTGACTTTTGAAAAGGGCTAAACTTTTTTTATGGATTTTTTTAAAATGTTTTTAATCAAAAAATGACTACTCCTACAAAAAAGTGTTGTATGGGTGATTATCACAAAATAAGTCAAATTTTAAGAAAAAAATACTGGAAAAAATCCAAAATGAGCCCTACACTGAAAAAAATCATTTCTAAAAATTCAAAGTTGATTTAAAAAAAACACCATTTTTGATTTTGATGAAATTTTGTCTCAAGACAGGTAATTATGTTCCCTACCAACCGTCCATACATCACAAGATGGGCACTTTTAAGGAAAAAAAGTTTTTCTAACAAAAACTTTTTCATGTCCAAATTATTATTTTTTCAGTGTCTTTTTTTAAAAACAAACTAAACCAGTGAAGGTTATCTAGTAATCTCAAAATGCAATGAAACTTATTGTGTCATATGCGACAATGCAATGCACCCATATTCACGCAGCAGCACTCTAGAAGTACGAAACAATATACAATTAGAACACGCATTTCATACGTGCTGCTGTAATTTCTACCCAAACGTTTCTACCCCATGTTCTTACCTAATATTAGGTAAGGCTATTTATTAGATTCGAACTACCTAATCGAAAAAAAAAAACAAATAAAGAGTTGTACCTAAAGCAAATATGAACAAAACAAGAAAATGAATCGGTATCATTCAACGTGTTACTTCTCTTTGGTTATTAAAGGCAGTTCTGAAAAGTAATGGATCAATCGTATAAATCAAAATTCAACAAATTCAAGTGCAGTGCAAAAATAAACCATCCAAAGTGCAACCGTCATAATCTACGGGGCATGTCATTAAGATTGATAGATAAAATTCATTCCATGGGATATACACATGAAATCGACGAATCGATGAGTATTTGTGAGTCATGTCGTGGATTGATAAGTCACAACAGAAGCCCGAATACGAAAAAACGCCGATCGGATGGAAACGACGAAACTATGCAACCATCATTTAGTGGGCAGCAACATCATGATGTTCCAGAACCAGAGCCGTCAACGAGTGGTCAACAAATCGAACATGAGCTGGGTAAGTAAGCCTTCAACGTGTTAGCTTCTTTTATATAACTCATTTTGCAGCTCGTTGCAAAACTATATTTTTCAGTATTCTTCGTATTTATCCAACCCGGCAAGCCTCGTTGGATAAATGTACTACTTGTGCGAAAAAAAAAATCATTTTTGCAACTCGTTGCATAAATAACTATCATTAACTTTCCACTGCATTCATTATTATATTGTTAACCTTAACTTTTATCTTACAGATATGGTACCATCTATTCCATCATTGGAGTCAATTCCGTCAACAGATCAACTACAGGGTCCCCATAATATTGAGAAGTTTAATACCATTGCTGAAACATTGAGTTTATCGCCAATCTCATCTAGAAACATGAGAAGTATGGAATATCGCATAAACAAATCATTGCAGATTACGAAAGCAGTTCGAAAAAATATCTTCGGAATAGATTCAACGGATGTTGGCAAAGTGGAGGCGTATGACGAGATAATTATGCAGTTAAAGGATAAGTTCAATCACTCTACAACTGACAGAAGCGAACAGATTAAAATACTATCTGTACTTCCTAAGTCTTGGTCGGTAAATAAAATCACAAGAGAGTTTAACGCACCAATGTATATGGCGAGGTAGGTGAAGGATCTTGTTTATGAACAGGGTATTCTTTGTACCACCGAAAAAAGAAGGGGGCATGGTATTGATGACGATACAAAACAAATAGTAAGAGAATTTTTTGATGATAATGATATCAGCAGGCCAATGCCAGGAACAAATGATTTTGTTTCTGAGGTTCGAAATGGAAAAAAACAACAAGTTCAAAAACGACTTTTTTTTTTTTTTTCTTGTTTGTATTTACGTGTATTTTAACTTATGCTAATTCTACACTTAACGACTTTTGATGATGTCGCTCAAAGAGGCTTATATGATTTTTGTAGATATGTACAAAACTGTGAATATTGGTTTCACAGTATTTACACAGTTGCGACCAAAGCATTGTATTTTACTTGATTCTACTGGTATACATAATGTATGCATATGTACTATTCATGAAAATGTAAATTTAATGTTCAACAGTATAAGAATTGTGTCACAAGATGAAATAATACAAAAAATGCTTTGCGATATTTCCACCAGAACAGATAATTGCTTTTTCCGTGCTTGTGAAAAGTGTGCTTGTAATGAACACATTGAAGAGGAACTTACATTGATATTAGAATCAAATGACAAAGAAGAGATTATATTTCAGCAGTGGTTGAATACTGATCGCTGTAATTTAGAAACGATTATTAAACCTGTTGATGAATTTGTTCCGTATCTTGTTGATAAAATTGACAAACTTATAACACACGACTTTATTCATAAACAACAATCATCATTTCTCAGAAATAAAAAAGATACATTAAAGGATGATGAAATTCTTGCGATTTGTGATTTCTCTGAAAACTATTCATTCATAATTCAAAACGCTGCTCAAGGATATCATTGGAACAACTCGCAAGCAACAATACACCCATTTGAAATTTACTATATGAAAGATAATAAACTTGTAAATGTTAGCTTTATTATCATATCGGAAGTAATGGCTCACGATACAGTTGCGATCCAGTTGTTCATCTCAAAAATGATAGATTTTATGAAACAATTAACGAACTTTTCTAAAATTTATTTTATGTCTGATGGGGCAGCATCACAATACAAAAATAAGAAGAACTTTGCTAGTCTATGTAGATTCCAGTCAAAGCATGCATTAAGAGCAGAATGGCATTTTTTTTGCAACGTCCCACGGTAAAGGTCCATGTGATGCTATTGGTGGCACTCTCAAGTGAATGGCAAAGAGAGCAAGTCTTGCTCGAGATTATGGAAATACCATAACAACTCCACGAGAGTTATATAATTGGGCAGTTGTACAGACAGATAAAAATATAACTAAATTAAATTTCTGTTACGTATCCACTGAACAGTACATTAAAATGTCAGGAGATCTCGAAGAAATATATAATAACGCCAAAACAATACCAGGCACTCAGAAATTCCATAGTTTTTTGCCTATTCCTGGCGACAAAGTAAAGGCAAACAGGTATTCTAATTCAGAAGATGAACCAAAAATATTTAGTACTAGCTGTCCCGGCAGACGTTGTACTGCCATTTTGGTTATCATTGTTTGACAACTGCTGTGGGCTCATTTAGGCACCGCACTCTAGATTGGTTTAATTGCCATCGGTTTGAATTTCTTCCCTGCTTATAAGAATTTCAGTAATTTTACAATTGCTCTTCTTCTAAGTTGATTTTCGTTATTTTTTTTTGCCATATAAACACAGCCACCCTGAAGACGAACCAAACCGTGCAAAAATCATGCAGATCGGTTCATCCGTTCGTTAGTTTTGTTGCCTCAAAGCGAATTCAAACTCATTTTTATATATATAGATGATCGGAAAAAAAAATAGAAAAGAACATGTTTGAAATTGGCTCTAAGACACATATATATGTTGGATTTGGAAAATGAACATGCCTAATAAACAAAAGTGATCTCGCCTCTGTCTCATTTTAATTGTATTGAAATGCTTTAGTTGAGTTTGAGCCAGTGCACGCCGTTGGTGTTCTGTGCTGCAATAAATTAGATTCGCGCAATTTGAAGTTTCGATCTCGTAGTCCGAAAGAAATCACGGGTTTAATTAGTTTAGAATTCCGGGAACTTACATTTGGGGGCTCGTCCGGGAAACTAGAAGCCCATGGATACGCGATCGAAGACTTGTAGTGAAGAAAAGTTGTTGAAATGGAGTCGAACTGGCAAGATTTCCAGTGGGATATAAGCAATCCAATTCAGCAGACGAAGATTTGTAACTATTTGACCGAACATTTATTCCGTGTGAATTTTGAGGTATCGCGTGCTCTGTATGAATTAACAGAGTTAAGAAAAGAGCTCTGGGAAGTTAAAGAAATAAACAATCAGTTGAAACTTCAAATAGAAAGTCTGCAAAATGTGAAATTGCAGAATGAAATCTGCGAGCCAGATGGTGTGCAAATTGACACTGAACCTGCTGAGGCTGAGTGTGTTTGTATCGATGATATAGACAAAGCTGATAATCAAAACACTATTGTTCAAACGGCGCAAAACGTGTGGTCAAACAAACAGCGAGATGACACAATTTGTGACCTGAAGCAAGGTTTTGCAGAGCGCTGCAGCTGGGATGCGAAGTGCGATACGTTGAAAAGGTATCATTTTGGGAAGAGCCGAAGCAAACGTAGGAGATGTTCGTATTTCAAAAATCGACGCTGGATGTTTGGATCTCTAATATGGTGTTATGGATACGCTATCAAATTACCGAAGCAAACGATTGGAGATGGGCGAAATTCAAAGAGAGGTGGTACCCTTGAAGCTGACAAAAAGGAACCGGATAGTTCACCATCGGCGACCGATGGTGGTCAGGAGGACCGATTGTTGGATTTGGAAAATGAACATGCCTAATAAACAAAAGTGATCTCGCCTCTGTCTCATTTTAATTGTATTGAATTGCTTTAGTTGAGTTTGAGCCAGTGCACGCCGTTGGTGTTCTGTGCTGCAATAAATTAGATTCGCGCAATTTGAAGTTTCGATCTCGTAGTCCGAAAGAAATCATGGGTTTAATTAGTTTAGAATTCCGGGAACTTACATATATATATTTGAAAAATTCATAATTATAAATAATTGTATATTTAAAAGTGCACTTCAATACATATTGCGATCAAACATTACATTTCCTAAGAAAATACATTTGTAATATTTTGAAATTTTTTATGTATAGGAAAACCCTTCCAAATGATTGAATAAATAACACAAAATCTCCTAGAAAATTGAGTTTCATTGGATTCTGGGATTGTTATGGCCTTCACTGGTTTTATTGTTGATAACAAAACACACTGAAAAAAAAAAATCATTCGAACAAGAAAAAGTTTTTGTTTAAAAAACTTTTTTTCCTTAAAAGTGCCCATCTTATGATGTATGGACGGAACATAATTACCTGTCTTGAGACAAAATTTCATCAAAATCAAAAATGGTGTTTTTTTTTTAAATCAACTTTGAATTTTTAGAAATGATTTTTTTCAGTGTAGGGCTCATTTTGGATTTTTCTCAGTATTTTTTTCTTAAAATTTGACTTATTTTGTGATAATCACCCATACAACACTTTTTTGTAGGAGTAGTCATTTTTTGATTAAAAACATTTTTAAAAAATCCATAAAAAAAGTTTAGCCGAGAAAAAAAAATAGAAAAATGAGTATGCAAAGTGGCTTATCTGGGCAAGGTCTACACACCAAGAAGGTTTCGTTGTAATCTGAGAGGGTGCTGCCAACATTTGTTCGAGTTGGCGCGAAATCCGTCTATATTAAAGAAATTGTTTGATGTAAGATTCAGTGAAATAAAATTGAAATATCATTGTGTAATTTTCATAAATTTTTGCTGTGTTGATTTATTTTAACACACGAGCGATCGCGCTGTTGTATTTTGTACAACACGTTGAAAAAAGCTCGCTTTTTGTATTCAGCATTGGCGTGGTGCTGGCGCTGGTGGCAAACCGCGCGAGTTACGGAAGGTTAATAATTAATACATATAAATATCATCAGAACATATAATCCGTAGAGATAAGTATTTTATTTCGTTTCGTTCGTTAAAGTTGCCAAGGGTTAGGACATATGAGAAAATACTAGTGTTGTGTCCCATTTGCGGGGAACAAGGAGTGATATTGACCTTCTTAACAACGTCACTCTCACGCACTGCTATCAATGTTCTATCTTCTATTTAATAAACAAATTGATTGATACGAGTTGTTGATACTGTCTCAAATTCATCAGAAATTCAGTGAGTTCGATTGTGGTTGGGTAACAAAGCGTCGAATGCCAAAAATTCGAAGAATAATAAAACACTGATTAAACGTTTGATTGCTTTGACATTAATGCACACAACAGAAAAACGTGTTTAACAAATTGAGATTTCCATTGTGAAAAGAAATACACGTGCTCCGGTGGGAATCGAACCCGTGACTCCCAATTCGCTAGACGGACGATTATTTCCTCCAAGTTATGGAGCCACTTGACCATATCCGTCCCCTGAAGACACAGAACTGAACCGGATTCCACTAATGCACATGGTTTGTTCGGTGGTAGGGGAATTGTGGGTAAAATGAACAGGGTGTTGTATTACAGCAATTAGCGTATTTCTGCATGTTTTAACGATTGGATGTTGTGTGATAACTTAAAACATTATACTTCTGCTGATCTTGAACTTAAAAATTGAATAAACCACTTGATTATGACGAAAATATCAAAAATCCCACAAAAAATATGCTCTGATGTAAAATTGAGCTTATCTGAATTAAGGTCAATTCGTATATTTTTCGCAAATTAAGACATGTGTGATCCCATATTCCAATAATGTACTTCCAAAAGATAATATTCAGTTGAAAAAAAAAATAAGGTTACGCTTTCAATACAATTTTTAGAACAACTTTAAAACCAGAACGACTTGGGGGTAAAATGAACATCTGGTTCAAACTTTACCCATTTTTTATCAAATTTTGTGCAAACTCGGTATATTGAAATCTATAGCACATATTTTGACACAACTAGTGCAAAAAGTTAAGAAAAAAGTATTTTGCGCTCATAAAATAAGATTTTTATCCGAAAAATCAAATGTTTTAGTACATTTTTTACAAATAATTATTTCAGCACATTTCAAATTATATATCAAAAGTTTTAAAAGTGTAGCATATAAAGTTTGTATTAAATTTGTTGGCCTAAACTTGAATATATCGAAATTATACATTCAAACTTGTTTTTGAAGACATGTTCATTTTACCCCAATCGAATGTTCATTTTACCCACACTATTTTTTATGACTCTGTTTTCTTGCATGTTTTGTAATCGAAAATAATGTAAGAAAACTGTATTTTTATTAATATTTTCTTCCAGAACTCTTTGAATATATTGCCATCTACGATATTACGGGGTTAAAAATAAAAATTTTGTCATATTTCTATTGGAAACGACCACAAACGCTTAGGGTGTTCATATTACCCCCAATTCCCCTATGAATGTCAAGACAATCAATAGATGCGATTTCCACTTGGCTTGGTTAGCCTAAGCGAAAATTGAGAAATTGACAACTCACTGTTTGCTTATAGGTTACTCTTTTATTTACGACGTTTTATTCCTAAGCCGGCCCGAGAGCATGCAATCGTCTATTTACCAAACATTTTTGACTCTTCGATTAAAAAGTCTCCCATTGTGCCAAACAACACTCTAAAACGATCTCAATATTTCTTTTACTGGTCTCCGTTTCACCTCCCATCCCAATCTCTACCTGATTCTCCCCACCCACGGTCCCACTGGAATGAAAAATTGTTTTCAGCCGGAAACATCAACAGAAATTTTTTATCGCTTTTGTTTGAAAACTACCCGCATATCTTCCGCGTTCGTTGACTAAACACCGTCGCCGTCGTCGTCACTCTTGCGCGCGCGTCCGCTACTGCTGGAAGCTGCTGAAAGGCTCAGCAGACCCAGGACGTGGTGAAGAGTTTTGCAATCTAGGCACAGCCGTTGTACCGAGTCGTCTGTTTGTGTGAACCACCACCACCGCGGGCCACACGGGGGCGTAAACTGTGAGCTATGCTGCAAGTATGATGGGCTGGGAGAGGTGATGGACCCCTAGCACGAAACATACCGGAAAGGTTATTTACGGTGAATCTTCAAACATCTTCTTGTCTAAACAATGAACTTTGCTCGCTGCGCTGAGCTACGGATGATGACGGTAGATACGGTTGTGGATGTGGTTTCACCCGGCACGAAACAAAAATGTTTCCGGCTAGCGGGCACCTTTAATTGAGAATGAAGTTCCGAGAGGACGGTACTCATGTGATGGAAAAGTGCACTGTCAGAATGTAGATGTTATGTAATCTTCAGAATTTGGGGCCTTCATGAGTATAGAGCTTATCTAGCCGGGTTGGTAAACGCACGGGTATTCAGCAACACCATGGTGAGGATGACGGATTCAGTTCCCGGAAATTTTCCTTATGAAATTTTCTTTGAATTTCTGACACGCAGGTGAAAATTAAAGCCTATAAAAATCATGATTGCCAAATGTTATTTAAAATGTTACTAATAAATATTGATAATTGCTTAAATTTATTTCACCAAATGAGGATAACAGGGTGTAACCATGCACAGAACACATAGTTTAAGTCTCGATGAATATAATAATTTATTGAGATACCAATGTACGCGACCAAACCCATGGCGTTCAGTACCGCCCAAATAGATGCGCTACCAACTACCAACACAACACCACAGCAAATCTACCGCTGTCACCCGATGACAATTAATAAAATAGCTACCTACCTAATCCTATGACACAAAACAACAGAAAGCCATAGAAAGAACACGTGAAATTTAGCGCTGAAGTTGTAGAATTGTCTTTTTCTCTAAAATTACCTTAAAATAGTAAGTAAAATGAATTCTTTGGATTATAATAAACTAAACTTGAATAACCTTCAGCTAAACACAAAACATTGAAGAATGAATAGTTACAAACGACGCACAGACACGAAGAAAATTGAAAACTGTAAGTTAACCTAAAATTGTTAAAATCCATGCAATTAATCAATAGAAATTTACAGCTGGAAGCTTACTCCACCAAAAAGGCGAGTTTGTCTGGAGAGATTTTTCTAGAACCCGTCCGTCCCGTAACAACCAATAAAGGTTAAAAAAAAAACAAACTCTTTATTTTAAGGAATTAAAATATGTTTGCAAGTTTACAACACAAATTCTACCAGTATGGTTCAATGCAACATTTCAGAACACCACAGATTATAGGAATTCTATCGCTTACCTTACCTTACCGATCAGGCTAAGGCCGGGGTGGCCTCTGCTGTACATAGTAGCCGTCTCCATTCCACTCGGTCCATGGCTGTTTGTCTCCAGTTCCACACTCTGCGTAGGGTCCGCAGATCGTCCTCCACTTGGTCGACCCACCTAGCTCGCTGCGCTCCACGTCTTCTTGTACCGGTCGGATAACTCTCGAGAACTATTTTAGTCGGGTTGCTATCCGATATCCTGATGACGTGACCCGCCCACCGCAGCCTCCCGATTTTCGCGGTATGGACGATGGTTGGTTCTCTCAGCAGCTGATGCAGCTCGTGGTTCATGCGCCTTCTCCAAGTCCCGTCTTCCATCTGCACTTCGCCGTAGATGGTATGCAGCACCTTCCGTTCGAAAACTCCGAGGGCGCGTTGGTCCTCAGTACGTAGGGTCCATGTTTCGTGCCCATGGAGGACGACCGGTCTAATCAGCGTTTTGTAGATAGTTAACTTCGTGTTACGGCGAACTTTATTCGATCGTAGAGTTCTGCGAAGTCCAAAGTAAGGACGATTTCCTGCCATAATGCGCCTCTGAATATCTCTGCTGGTGTCGTTTTCGGCGGTCACCAGTGAGCCCAAGTACACGAATTCTTCAACCGCCTCGATTTCATCACCGTCGATATGAATTCGGGGTGGCGGGCGCGGTGATTCCTCCCTGGAGCCCTTTGCCATCATATACTTTGTCTTCGACACATTAATGACTAATCCGATTCGCCTGGCTTCACTCTTTAGTCGGATGTACGTTTCCGCCATCGTCTCAAATTTGCGAGCTATAATATTAATATCATCAGCGAAACCAAGCAGCTGAACGAACTTCGTGAAAATCGTTCCACTCGTGTTTATCCCCGCTCTCCTCCTCGATCCATCGTCGCCTTGACCAACCATGTCAGTTTATCCGGAAATCCGTATTCGTGCATAATCTGCCATAGCTGTTCTCGATCGATTGTACGCCGATTTGAAATCGATGAACAAGTGATGTGTGGGCACGTTGTATTCGCGGCATTTCTGCAACACCTGGCGGATGGCGAACATCCCAACAAACATTTTTGCTGTACAAGAGTAGAACAAACCATTCTTAAGCAAACTTTAGCTTAAGAAACTGTTAATCGACTAGTTATGTTACTTGGGATCTGGTCCGTTGTAGCGCGTTCGCCCAAGAATCCACCCTGATATTGCCCCACGAACTCTCTTGCAATCGGTGATAGACGTTGGCATAAAATTTGAGAGAGTACCTTGTAGGCAGCGCTCAGTAGTGTGATCGCGCGATAGTTCCCGCAATCCAACTTGTCGATCTTTTTGTAGATGGGAAACACGACACCTTCCATCCATTCATCCTCCCAAATCTTGGTAATGATCCAGTGTAGTGCTCTCACCAGTGCTTCTGCACTGTATTTTAGAAGCTCGCTTGGTAGTTGATCTGCTCCAGCGGTTTTGTTGTTTTTCAACCGGCCAACCTCCTCCTCAATCTCTTGGAGGTCAGGGGCCGGAAGTCTTTCGTCCTGCGCAAATACTCCTAAATCTGTTACCACGCCACCTTCGGTACTTGCAACGTCGCCATTGAGGCGCTCATCGTAATGCTGCCGCCACCTGTCGACCACCTCACGCTCGCTCGTGAGAATATTCCCGTAATTATCTCGGCACATGTCGGCTTGTGGCACGAAGCCTCTGCGCGATCGGTTCAGCTTCTCGCAGAACTTTCGTGTGTCCTTGGCGCGGTACAGCTATTCAATCGCTTCGCGATCTCGTTCTTCCTGCTGGCGTTTCTTCAACCGGAGACTGAGTTCTGCCTGTTCCGCGCCTGTCTGTAACGTACCTCGTTCGCTCTCGTACGGTGTTGCAGCATTCTCGCTCATGCTGCATTCTTTTCGTTTTTCAACTGTTCACATTCACCGTCGTACCAGTCGTTTCTGTGATTCGGAGTAGCGAAGCCTAGTGCTGTAGCCGAGGTACTACCTATGGCGGATCGGATGTCCCTCCAGCCATCTTCAAGTGTAGCTGCGCCAAGCTGCTCTTCCGTTGGTAGGGCCACTGCTAACTGCCACTTCTACGATGTTGAGCCGCGGCTTCGACGCGTGGTGATAACTGTCGAAAGTTTTGAGCGCATTCATACAGCGACCAAGTAGTGATCCAAATCTATATTGGCACTGCGGTATGTGCGGACATTGGTTATATCCGAGAAGAATTTACCGTCGATTAGAACGTGGTCGATTTGGTTTTCTGTTTGATGGTCGGGTGATCTCCAGGTGGCTTTGTGGATATCTTTGCGGGTGAAGAAGGTGCTTCGGACTACCATACCACGGGAGGCTGCAAAGTTTACACATCGCTGGCCGTTATCATTCGATACGGCGTGCAGGCTGTTTCGCCCGATTACCGGTCTGTGCATTTCCTCCCTTCCTACCTGCGCGTTCAAGTCGCCGACAACGATTTTCACGTCACGCGGCGAGCAACCATCGTATGTTTGCTCTATCTGCGCGTAGAACGCTTCTTTCTCGTCATCAGGTCTCCCTTCGTGTGGGCAGTGGACGTTGATGATGCTGTAGTTGATGAAACGACCCTTAACTCTCAACATGCACATCCTTGCGTTGAACGGCTGCCACCGGATCACACGTTGTCGCATCTTTCCCAACACTATAAATCCTGTTCCCAGTTTATTGGTGGTGCCACAGATTTGGTGGAAGGTAGCCGCTCGATGCCCGCTTTTCCACACTTTCTGTCCAGTCCAACAAAGTTCCTGCAACGCCACGATGTCGAAGTTGCGGGGATGTAGTTCGTCGTAGATTATCCTGTCACATCCTGCGAAACCTAGTGACTTGCAATTCCAAGTTCCAAGTTTCCAATCGTAGTCCTGATTTCGTCGCGCGGGTCTTTGCCGATAGTATCGAGCCGTATTTTCTCCTATGTTTTTTTTTTTTTATCTGTATTAACGAGATTTTTAGCCCTAGGCTAGTTCATCTCGGGACCCACGCTTTACTTCCCTTCCGAAGGAAGAACTCACATTTTGCCGATTGTATCGAGTCGTATTTTCTCCTATGTTATTCGCAATGGGGATTTTTACGGGTGGCTTATTGGGCCTCGCCGGAGGGCCATCGTGCTAGTTCTGTTTAACGTCCCAACCAACACTGGGACGCTGATGGGGCTACCACCTTGGATCTAGCTGGGCGTGGTGCAGCGTTTCTTACTCAGCCGCTGGATGCCAAAAACAGACGCTGTTTGAGCCGCACCTCTTTGGTGAACAAACGCTCGGGTCGAACCTCCTCAATCTAGCTGAAGTCAAAAGGACAACAGTGCCCAGGCTGCACTACCAGCTAAGCACACAATTCTTAGCTGTCGGTCTTTGTCATCGCTTGACCCATGGAAGCATGAGGTAGGAACTTGTGAGGACCAGAGCTATGTTGGACGCTCTCCTTTTCGACTTACTGTTTTGCAGCCCGCTTTCAGAACATAATGTTATCATATTCTATCTCATCGTGTTACGTTTGCGTTATTAAAGCTAGCTAATTATTAAAGCTAGTACTTTTATATTAACTAAGGTGCTCAACCAAACCCCCCCCCCTCCTCATTGAGAAGTTGGATACGTCATTGTTGTCCACCAACATTGATTGAGTGAAAATCTTTTCTGTAACATTTTTATGATTTTAGGACAAGCTCTAAGGATTCTAACCCAAGATGGCCACCAGAATGACCGACATTTGCACCAAATCGCGTTAGCGCTCTTATCTCATAAAAACCGCGCATTGGATATGTTTATTTGAAGCTTATGACAAATGAGCAAGTGCAAAATAAAAAAATCACTATCGTTAGAAGTTTACTTTTTGAGCTTTGTGAATTTTAGGTTCTGGAGAAATGATGAACTAGGATGACAAAACGCGGTTGTATTTAGGTGAAGAAACCGGTCTTTAGTTGTAAGTATTCAGTTTATGTTTACAAAGTTATTAATTTATGCCTTGCAGCTACATTACTTATTGACATTCTCAAATGTCTTGTTACTTAATTACTCCATTATATCCTCCACCTGCCGACAGATCTCCGATAACGAGTGCCAAACGGCGACACTTTGTTTTCTCTTCACAAGCACTAATCGTTGTCACTCCATTGTTCTCGGATTTGTACTTATAATGTTTGCCAAGAGTTCCCTCGCTCGCTCGTTGGTGCTAACAATCTGTTCCTGTTGATTGTTCCGCTTGGCAAACCGTTCTACATATTATGACTTCAAAGAACCCAACTGGAATAGAGTATTATCTCGCCGCAGTGCCAGGACAGGATCCAAACCAGGGGATCCTGAACTGAAAGTGTCAAATCTCTTTGTTCTCGCTCGCCTACCATGGATGGTTGGTTGGTGAATATGGGTCTTCCTCCGATCCTGCAAGGATGTGCATGTGCGGTGTGCCAGAATTGCCTGCACTACGGGAGATGCACTGCACTGCACGGTTTTTATCACACTCGTCGTCGTTGTTGTTGTTGCCGTCGCCCATCGATGGTTGCACAATTTCAATCCGAAAACAACAGAACAGAACCCACGCCCGAGTTATCACAAAAAATGAATGCAGAAAATTTCCAACTAAAAGAGTTTTTCAACTCTTCCTCACTATGTAGTGGTATGGCTGGAGACAGAGCAAGGTATGGAGCTGCAACAGCATCACGCACCTAGAGGAGGACGGGGTAAAAGGTGTTTTTAAACACAGGTTTACTTTTAGAGCGGTTTCCTCTTTTACAGTTGTTAGCTGAGAGCGAAACTGAAAACTTTCTCTGCAATTTGGCCTATTTTGTTTTCGTTCGTTTGTCTTGTGGAAAAAATAAAGGTATTATATGCCCAAGGAATGTAATAAAATTTTACTGCTTACAGTCCTGAGCACCCGTATCATTTTTTTAGCCTTTTTTCACGTCGATAAAGTAGAAATGAAGATGTTCCAGTAAATTTTCTATGTAGATCTCATAAACATGTGGATAACAAAAATAGCCATTAGTCGGGGCCCGTGGCGTAGTTGGTCACACGTTCGCTTCATGTGCGGATGGTCATGGGTTTGATTCCCAGCCCCGGCATATGCAATTTTTCGTCAGTTGCTCTTCATCGAGAGCGGCTGACACTGACCCTCTTCTGAGCCTCATGGCTCAAACGGACCCGGATACCTGGATATCGGTGAACTGCTACTCATAATGGACCCCCAATCGGACTGGAAAGGAACAACGGCCATCCATCATCCTTGTGCTCATCATTCTACCATGTATAGAGTAGAAAAGTGAAAGCAGCAGAAAGGCAACCAGTTCGATAAAGTATAATAGAACACATCTAGGCGCTGTACAATACTGTAGATGCAGCTGTCAATTGAAATCGCTCACGTAGTGCCCTAGTGGACAATAGAGCTGTAAATTAGGTTAAGTGATTAAGAATAAAAAAAAATGAAAAAATAGCCATTTTCTCACCAAAATACATTTCACACCGACTCCCTTTATCCAAACCTACATCAACACAGTGATTCAGGACAGTTTCACCGGCGACGACGGCGCTGAACAATGAAAATAATTTTATAAACATATTTTCTGTTGTGAGACGAGAGCTGTGGTATCTGCGAGGAAGAGGAAAAAAGAAAACTAAACAAAAAACTCTTTTTCCAACAACACAGCATAACCTAACATCAACTTGATGATTTTGTGGCTATATCGGTCTCTTTCTACTCATAAGTATAAGGGAGTAGAGATCAAAGTGGATAATGAAATGATAGATATGATAGAATTCGCTAGGTAGCGAACAAGTGTGAAAATTTTATAGAAGGTGAAATTAGGCAAGTAGGCCATGTATTGAACGAATACATCGAATGCGTGAAAATTTCTGCCGTGCGACCTGTGCTTTTAAACAGATCGGCTTGGTTGGTAGTTCATACCACCTTACCAAGACTGGCAAAAGTTTCAGGCACCCGACTGCCTAATGTATTGTTCTGTTTTCATCACAAATTCTATCGATCGGTAGCTTTTTCGGAATTCGCACTCCGTTTATAGAGGTATGTCTATATCGCGGCGTGTTCTTCCTATTAGCTTTTTCGATCTTATAGGATAGAACACTTTTCTTTTTGAGCCAAACTTTTCATATCATATGCTGATTTATCGACCGTATTCTATTAATAACTTGATGATTTTGTGGCTATATCGGTCTCTTTCTACTCCGATCGATAGAATTTGTGATGAAAACAGAACAATACATTAGGCAGTCGGGTGCCTGAAACTTTTGCCAGTCTTGGTAAGGTGGTATGAACTACCAACCAAGCCGATCTGTTTAAAAGCACAGGTCGCACGGCAGAAGTTTCACGCATTCGATGTATTCGTTCAATACATGGCCTACTTGCCTAATTTCACCTTCTATAAAATTTTCACACTTGTTCGCTACCTAGCGAATTCTATCATATCTATCATTTCATTATCCACTTTGATCTCTACTCCCTTATACTTATGAGTAGAAAGAGACCGATATAGCCACAAAATCATCAAATTATTAATAGAATACGGTCGATAAATCAGCATAACCTAACATCTATTGTTAACCGCTAGCTAACTGTGTGCTCGCTCAACCGACGACGCACGGTGAAAGCAACATAAGATGGCTCTCACAACAACACAGTGCAGTACATAGTTGTGCTTCCCGGTTGTTGTTCGTAATTTTTCCGCGACGTCCTCATTTGGCTTTTATTAAATTTTAAAACGAAATTAAAGGAAACGCTGTGCGGTGGAATTATGTCAGTTTTACTAGCTTGTCTGCAGCTGGGTGGCTTCGTCGACACCATGGACACTTTAGTAGCACCGAAACGTTTGTTTCAACAACCAGCGAGTGGCAGCTTTTGGGATAAAATCATAAAATCATTCGAACGGCTATGAAACTGTTCAAAGTTCTCTAAGAACCTTTTTGAGTATAGGTCATAGAATCTACACTTCTACACACGATGATAATGATCTCTTGCTGTATTACAAATAAGTTGTATTCCTACATATGTAGTTCCACAAGGCTGTCCTTATTTTGCAAAAATAGGAAATGTTGAAAGTTCGTTACTGGAAAATGACCTTTTGAGGCTCAAGTGGTCTTCAAAGGACAATATCTTTTGACGAAAAAACACCCAACTCTAGCCTCCATACAATGCTTGCGACTTTTAAGCCCCTTGAGGAACCATTTCAGCCTACAGTAACAAATTTTAACATTTCCAATTTTTAAAACATTAGGGACGGCCTAAGGTCCGATCATTTATGTTTTGCGGGACCGGATTAACAAATGTAGGGGCCCGATGCCACAATGTTGTGAGAACCCCTTTCTGAGAACATATTTGTACTAATATAGAATGGAAAATTCGAGAAAACAATAAATTTTCATCATGCTTAAGGTCCCAGTACACACAGGTTCTAATATTTGTATAAAAAGAAACCAATGTTCAAACATCTTGTTTAACTCGATCGAATTTTCATTAGCGTTGTTTCTTGAGTTCTTTTCTTGTCCAATATTTGACCCTGACCATTTATTACGTAAGGATATTTTCACATTTTTTGTTTGAGCATTTTTTTTTCGTTTAAAGCGTAAGATTTCTCAAACCCACAAACACATTTTTTTTTAAATCTCAACAAGAATTCCTCCAGCTATCCCTGAAGGATGTCATCCTGTATATGTGTTGCTTTCTCCAAGGATTCTCCAGGAATTAATACATTTCTCAAAAATGTATATTGGCAGTAACCCACAGGTTTCTTAAGGGATTCCTCCATAGATTCCTTCAGGGATTTCTTAGACAACTCCTCTAAGAAATACTATTTCTGAAGGAATTCTTTCAGGAATTATATCAAAATTCAACTTAGCTTTTTTTAAAGTAAACCGTGTCCAATAAGTTCTCATACAAAATACAAATTTGTAAAATTTTATTTTATTTCACATCTGTGATTCATATTTGCAAAATGAATGCATGCATTGACGGGCCACATAATACAGATAAAGTAAAGTACTCGTTTTATAATAACGTTATTTTCTATTGGTTTTTATAAGGCTAGCAATACATTTCCATTTTCTGAAATCCGTTTGCTCCGGCACGCAAAAAAAAAGTTCGAAAAGTTTTTCATTCTACGGTAGCTTAATAGAGTCCATATCGTTAAATTTTGAGTTTTTCTCCCAAGTATTGTACGAAATGGATATATTGCTGTGTGCATTCAAAATGCAAATATCAAATGCGGGAGCACCAAATGCGGTAAGATTTTCTAACAAGTAACCCGATGTCAGTGGGAGCTTTCGTATCCTAGGTTGGCGGTGATATTTGCTATGGTTGCTACGTTGCCTTTGGTAACATGTGTTACCGCGTTTGAAGCGCATTTGGGCACCGTTTGCATCTTGAACGCACACAGCAATATTTAGGCTGAAACATTACAAATTTAGTGATGATTTGGTAAGAAATTTGCAAATAAGCTCTAATGGGGCTGATTTCCTTGAATATTACCGTTATGTTAGATATAGATTATGTCAGATAAACATCAAAAAACGAAAATTTTTGACAAAATTTTCCACAAGCATGTTTTAGAAGTGAGAACTGTGTGAATCAACAAGATAAGATGCAGCCATGCTTCTTTGACACAACAAATCTCATTAAAAAATGTCCATTTAATTTTTGTTTAATTTAAGTTTAATTTTGTACAAAATAAAATGGCTTCGCACATCACCAATACAGAATCTAATATTTATTTCTCTTCTGATCATAGTTGCTACTAGCAATGGTGAAGACAGAAACCTTATTTGTTTCACCTTAAAACCATTACTCGTTAAAATGAGACGAAATGCTACTGAAATGGTGTGCGTGCCAGCTGAAATGGACTTACGACACATAAGCGATCAGCAGACAAGGATAGAGGACAATTAATTCCAAAACATATGCTGCATTTGATCAGTATTAGATGGCCTTTCAATAAATAAATTTACTTTGAAAATCTCAATTACAGATGTGAAATGAATTCAATTTGATTTTGTATGAGAACTTATTGCACACGGTGTATATCTCCATGCGTTCTACAAGACTTCAATTTTTAGATATCCTTCATCAAAAAATGTAATTCTAGCATTTGAAAAAAAAATATTGTTGGAGTGTTTTTGGAGGTTACTTCATATAAGCAGGGATTTTGTCAGGTATTAATTCAGAAATTCCTCTAGAACATTTTCAAGAGATTCTTCTACAAATTCTCCAGAAGTTCCTACAGATTTTCCTCCAGGGATTCTTTCAGATTTTTTTCCGGTGATGCTTCAGGTATTTGTACAAAAATTCTCAATATTGATTGGTGGAAGTTCGGCTTTGCAGTCTACAGTTCTCGATAACGACCAATTAGAGCTCGTTCCTACGTTTCGGCAATTGTTGGTGCCCTCTTTAGGGAAACTGGGGGGAGTGGTTTTTATTTTTTATTTTTTTTTTGTACAATATCTTAGAATCTATACTTACAAATCATGAATATCGTTCACCGTCTAATGTCTTTGCTAATAGTGTTGTCGTGGTATGATATGGTTGGTTGTACATACACAGCTAGTTTCGATTACCGACTTCGGTAAATTTTTACTGGGGTTTTGAACTGCTGATCACCCAGTAGTTTTTTCGTTACCGAACGAACCCGGTAAATTGGAAAATCGTGCAGTTGTAAAAATATACCGAAAAAGTCAGTACATTTTGTGACAAACTTTTACTGGCTTTTTCAGTAAATTTCTTGTTTATGTTGTTTTACCGAATTCCCCGGTTTCCCTAAAAGTTCGACCCAGCTCCACGATCTCCCAAGTTCAAACAATGCCATTTTAGAGTGATCTTCATTGCGCTTTTTCTTTTATCACTAAGTAGAATGGAAAATCAGCGACGGATATATAGGATGGATAGATAGACATTTAAATACGAGATTGAACCATCGAAGGTTCAATGTTTTTCGGTGTGAATTTGTCAGCCTTGATGTACGCAGCGACATGAAGCTTAACTAATGCATCTGAAAAACCTCATAAGAGAAGCCTCACAATCAGTTTCACGAGACCGTGGTTCCATACGAAATTGATGCCGTTCGCTGATTTTCCATTACTTACCTAGACGACGAAAATAAAGCGCTTCGGTCCAAATTTCCTGATAGAATCGCGATTCCTATTTTGCTTTAGTCAAACTTTGCTGCTGCCGCTGCTGCTGGATTCTATCTTCATCGTTTGACAGTTGTTTGGAGAGACTGTGCGATGTTTTGATTTTCTTTTACAAAAACTCAGTAAAATTTTATCAATTACCGAAAATCGGTACTTGTGTTTACTGGCTTTTGGCTCATTTCGGCAAACAATCATGTTTACCGTATAATCAGTTATTCTCTTTACCGTACTCAGTGAAATGCAAATAATTCTACTGAATATCGGTATCTTTGCATGAAAAATACTGAAGAGTCGTAATTTTTATGAATTACGATTCGAGTTCAGTAAAGAAAACTACCGAACACTTAAATCCAAAATAAGTGTGTATGCTGTGTGGCACGGTAAAGGCTGGGTATGCTGCGCATTTCAGATCCCATTGTGATCCACTAGCCTCTGCCCAGCAACTCCTATCACTACCTCCTCGTGGTACCGGCCGGAAACTATGGGCAACCTTAGGGAAGATCGGGTAACCAACCCCGGTGGGAACTTTGGTAATAGCTGACAGGGAAGGGGGGGTTTGCTTCGGCAAACCTGAGCGTCTGTTCTCTAGGAGGAGCGGCTCACAACAGCGTCTGATCCCCATGTTAGGGGCGGCTGATCTACGTCCGAGTGCCAGGGAAGGACTCTAAGCTCAACTGTGCACTATGGTCCTCCGGAAAGTAGGGGCTTGGTGTCAGGCCTTACGAGCCAGCCGTAAAAAAACATTGTAACGGAAAATCAGCAACAGAATAATACGAACCGAGACCAACGGCAACGACCCCACGAACAAAAAGGACTTGCGATTGGAAACTCGGTACGTGGAACTGTCGATCTCTCAACTTCATTGGGAGCACCCGCATACTCGCCGATCTACTGAAGGACCGCTGAAGAACGTCTAGAGCAGGGATGCCATATATACAGATTTATCTGTATTATACAGATTTTTGAGCATCCGTACAGATTTCGTTTTATATGAGATACAGATTTTTGAGCATAAGAGGCCATTTTATTTTTGTATGAGATACAGATTTTTCACCTAAATTTTGTATGGGATACAGATTTTTGGGAATAGTGATACAGATTTTTCAAAAAATCATCCGGCATCCCTGGTCTAGAGGTAATCATACCATCTACCAGAGCTGCGGCAACACACGCGAGCTGCGAACAGCTTTCATCGTGATAAGTGCTATGCAGAGGCGCGTGATCGGTTGGTGGCCGATCGACGAATGAATGTGCAGGTTGAGGATCAAGGGCCGATTCTTCAACTTCAGCATAATAAACGTGCACAGCCCACACTCCGGAAGTACTGATGATGACAAGGACGCATTTTACGCGCAGCTCGAATGCGAGTACGATCGCTGCCCAAGCCACGACGTCAAGATCATCATAGGTGATTTGAACGCTCAGGTAGGCCAGGAGGAGGAATTCAGACCGACGATTCCCCAGTAGCACACTTGTTCTACATCAGTTTGTGTGACTCTTATATGGCCGAATTTCGTCATATAGGAGTTATATTGACTTTTTTAAAACATATGTGCTACTAGGGTTGGTAAGTTCAGCGCCCACCAACTGACGAACGAAAATGGCCTACGCCTCATCGATTTCGCCGCCTCCAATAATATGGCCATACGTAGCACCTTTTTCCAACACAGCCTCCCTTATCGTTACACCTGGAGATCACCACAGCAGATGGAATCTCTAATCGTTTACGTTTTGATTGATGGACGGCACTTCTCCGACATTATCGACGTCAGGACCTATCGTGACGCCAACAGCGACTCCGACAGCTATCTGGTCAAACTGCACCCAAAACTCTCCGTCATCAACAATGTACAGTACCAGCGACCGCCACGGTACAACCTAGAGCGATTGAAACAACCAAATGTCGCCTCAGCGTACGCGCAGAATCTCAAGACCGCGTTGCCAAACAAGGCGTGCTCGATGAGGCCCCTCTAGAGGACTGCTGGAATACAGTGAAAGCAGCCATCAACGACGCAGAAGAGAGCACCAGATCGCAGATCGGTTTTAGAAATGAAGAACACAGCGAGGGTGGTAATGCTGCAACAAGGGACCCGACAGAACGTGAAACGTTACAAACAGAAGCGGAAACAGCAGACCCGCCTCTTTCAGGAGAAAAAACGCCGCCTGGAAGAATCGGAGTGCAAAGAAATGGAACTGTTGTGCCGATCCCAAGGAACACGGAAGTTCTATCAGAAGCTCAGCGCATCCCGCAACGGCTTCGTGCCGCAAGCCGAAATTTGAAGGGATAAAGACGGAGGCCTCTTGCCGAACGGACGTGAGGTGATCGAAAGGTGGAAGCAGGAGAACGTAGGCACGGGAGAGATCACGGCAAATGAAACACTTCCCACGCTGAGGGTAGTTAAGGATGCCATTCACCAGCTCAAAACCAACAAAAAAGCTGGTAAGGAAGGTATCGCAGCTGAACTCATCAAGATGGGCCCAGAAAAGTTGGCCACCTGTCTGCATCGGCTGATAGTCAGGATCTGGGAAACCGACCAGCTACCGGAGGAGTGGAAGGAAGGGTCAATCTGCCCCATTCACAAGAAAGGCGACCATTTGGAACGTGAGAACTTCAGGGCGATCACTATTTTGAATGCTGCCTTCAAAGTGCTATCCCAGATCATCTTCCGTCGTCTGTCTCCTGAAACGAATGAGTTCGTGGGAAGTTATCAAGCTAGTTTCATCGACGGCCGGTCGACAACGGACCAGATCTTCACCGAGCGGCAAATCCTCCAGAAACGCCGTAAATACCAGGTCCCAACGCATCCCATCCCCAGGTGGTGGAGGTATATGTCTACCTCGTATCCTTACTGACGGCTGACAACAACGTGAGCCGTGTAATTTGAAGGTACATCATCAGCGGAAGTCGGGCCTACTACGGGCTCCAGAAGAAACTGCAGTCAAAAAACATTCACCCACGCACTATGTACAAAACGCTAAAAAGACCGGTGGTCCTCTATGGACACAAGACATGGACCATGCTCGAGGAGGACCTGCAAGCACTCGGAGATTTCCGAGCGACGCGTGCTAAGGACGATCTTCGGCGGTGTGCATGTGCGGAGAAGGATGAACCACGAGCTCGCTGCACTTTGCGGCGAACCCAGCATCCAGAACGTGGCCAAAACCGAAAGGATACGGTGCAGGATGACAAGGTTTCATCGCCTTATGTTAGCATCATAAGTTGCTTGCACTGCTATTGTTTGGTCAAAGAATTTTAATCATTGCGTAACACATATCAGTTCTATAATGCTCGGCTTAATGAACACTAGAAACTGCAATAACAGAACTTCGCACTGGTTTTAAAACCTTCTAGCATTATTGATCAGGTATAGCACACCAGATAATGAATCACATCGGAGGTATTTCCCATAATTGTTTAATGACATCCCCTGAAGCCCTAATTTCGTACGTGAGATCAAGTCTGCTCTTGATAGAAAGTTATTTCACCTTGCCTTCAATTATCTTTTTTTTTCCGAAGCAACAAAAAGTTTCCACCTCTTTCAGCCCCATTCGACGGTTTTTTCTCTCTCTAAATTCCATTCGCACCGCTCTAACACTTATCAGACAGCGCAACGTACGAAACTTTTCTAATCTCATCGGGTATCTGCAGGAATGATTCCTGTGTGATAAAGCACACCGACCGACGACGCGAAACACTCGCACGCGCTGTCCCACCAGAAGCACAAGAAAAGAAAACTCTTCAAAGCTCGGAAAATGAAAAGTTAGCCACCCCTCCAGCTCAAGACCAGCTTTCGACCTCGACCGGCGAGGATGGATAAGTGCCACAGAAAAGTGCGAAGGGTTCACTCGGTAATTTGAACCTTTTTTTACACCAGCCAACACCCCCTTGGAAGCATTGGAGAAAGAAAGGGTACCGCGGAGCGTCTTCTTCAACTTTCGAAGAATGTGCGCGAATTTACGTCATAAAAAATGAACGAGTTCTTCATATCTTCATCTCGTCGTTACCGTTTGTATGCCAACGACGACGAAACGGTGCGGTGGGAACGAACAATAACAGCAATGATAATCGAAATGTCAAAAAGTATATTTGGAAAACCGGAAAAGCCTTTTATCCTCCGGTTGGTTCGGGCATCGACAAAGCTCCTCTTCCGAAAGGATCTCCGAAGGCAGTATCACGTTCGTACACACTCTTGCTTGCGGTTGGATGCTGGGTTGACTGACGGCAGTGATGGAGGCCGAAATCCGTTCGACCGCCACGCCACGTACGGAGATTTAAATTCACACGGCTTCCCTCCCCACATTAGCTGATGGGTTCTTATCCTTAAGGACCATGATGCTTTAGAGGGGGGTTGGCTGCTGAAAGAAGGCAAAAGGCGTGAACTTTGTAACCGAACGGATGTGACTGGGATGATTGATGAAGTCGATGATGGTGGGGAAAAGCTCGAACTTTTGCTCCTGAAAATTTAGAGTTTCTCATAATTGAACGCTGCGAGTGATGTTTTTGGGTGCTTTTCTGAGAAATACTGACGGGGCATAGCAATCAGAGTTGTTCGGTTCCATATTGGAGGAAGGACCAAAGCAACCCAAAAGGGATTATTTAATTTTAATACCAATCAATAACACACTGAGACCAGAAGAAATCAACAAGTAATATTCAGAAGACAAGAAGACAAGAAGACAAGAAGACAAGAAGACAAGAAGACAAGAAGACAAGAAGACAAGAAGACAAGAAGACAAGAAGACAAGAAGACAAGAAGACAAGAAGACAAGAAGACAAGAAGACAAGAAGACAAGAAGACAAGAAGACAAGAAGACAAGAAGACAAGAAGACAAGAAGACAAGAAGACAAGAAGACAAGAAGACAAGAAGACAAGAAGACAAGAAGACAAGAAGACAAGAAGACAAGAAGACAAGAAGACAAGAAGACAAGAAGACAAGAAGACAAGAAGACAAGAAGACAAGAAGACAAGAAGACAAGAAGACAAGAAGACAAGAAGACAAGAAGACAAGAAGACAAGAAGCCAAGAAGCCAAGAAGACAAGAAGACAAGAAGACAAGAAGACAAGAAGACAAGAAGACAAGAAGACAAGAAGACAAGAAGACAAGAAGACAAGAAGACAAGAAGACAAGAAGACAAGAAGACAAGAAGACAAGAAGACAAGAAGACAAGAAGACAAGAAGACAAGAAGACAAGAAGACAAGAAGACAAGAAGACAAGAAGACAAGAAGACAAGAAGACAAGAAGACAAGAAGACAAGAAGACAAGAAGACAAGAAGACAAGAAGACAAGAAGACAAGAAGACAAGAAGACAAGAAGACAAGAAGACAAGAAGACAAGAAGACAAGAAGACAAGAAGACAATAAGACAAGAAGACAAGAAGACAAGAAGACAAGAAGACAAGAAGACAAGAAGACAAGAAGACAAGAAGACAAGAAGACAAGAAGACAAGAAGACAAGAAGACAAGAAGACAAGAAGACAAGAAGACAAGAAGACAAGAAGACAAGAAGACAAGAAGACAAGAAGACAAGAAGACAAGAAGACAAGAAGACAAGAAGACAAGAAGACAAGAAGACAAGAAGACAAGAAGACAAGAAGACAAGAAGACAAGAAGACAAGAAGACAAGAAGACAAGAAGACAAGAAGACAAGAAGACAAGAAGACAAGAAGACAAGAAGACAAGAAGACAAGAAGACAAGAAGACAAGAAGACAAGAAGACAAGAAGACAAGAAGACAAGAAGACAAGAAGACAAGAAGACAAGAAGACAAGAAGACAAGAAGACAAGAAGACAAGAAGACAAGAAGACAAGAAGACAAGAAGACAAGAAGACAAGAAGACAAGAAGACAATAAGACAATAAGACAATAAGACAAGAAGACAAGAAGACAAGAAGACAAGAAGACAAGAAGACAAGAAGACAAGAAGACAAGAAGACAAGAAGACAAGAAGACAAGAAGACAAGAAGACAAGAAGACAAGAAGACAAGAAGACAAGAAGACAAGAAGACAAGAAGACAAGAAGACAAGAAGACAAGAAGACAAGAAGACAAGAAGACAAGAAGACAAGAAGACAAGAAGACAAGAAGACAAGAAGACAAGAAGACAAGAAGACAAGAAGACAAGAAGACAAGAAGACAAGAAGACAAGAAGACAAGAAGACAAGAAGACAAGAAGACAAGAAGACAAGAAGACAAGAAGACAAGAAGACAAGAAGACAAGAAGACAAGAAGACAAGAAGACAAGAAGACAAGAAGACAAGAAGACAAGAAGACAAGAAGACAAGAAGACAAGAAGACAAGAAGACAAGAAGACAAGAAGACAAGAAGACAAGAAGACAAGAAGACAAGAAGACAAGAAGACAAGAAGACAAGAAGACAAGAAGACAAGAAGACAAGAAGACAAGAAGACAAGAAGACAAGAAGACAAGAAGACAAGAAGACAAGAAGACAAGAAGACAAGAAGACAAGAAGACAAGAAGACAAGAAGACAAGAAGACAAGAAGACAAGAAGACAAGAAGACAAGAAGACAAGAAGACAAGAAGACAAGAAGACAAGAAGACAAGAAGACAAGAAGACAAGAAGACAAGAAGACAAGAAGACAAGAAGACAAGAAGACAAGAAGACAAGAAGACAAGAAGACAAGAAGACAAGAAGACAAGAAGACAAGAAGACAAGAAGACAAGAAGACAAGAAGACAAGAAGACAAGAAGACAAGAAGACAAGAAGACAAGAAGACAAGAAGACAAGAAGACAAGAAGACAAGAAGACAAGAAGACAAGAAGACAAGAAGACAAGAAGACAAGAAGACAAGAAGACAAGAAGACAAGAAGACAAGAAGACAAGAAGACAAGAAGACGAGAAGACAAGAAGACAAGAAGACAAGAAGACAAGAAGACAAGAAGACAAGAAGACAAGAAGACAAGAAGACAAGAAGACAAGAAGACAATAAGACAAGAAGACAAGAAGACAAGAAGACTGTTTCTGTTCTGTTTCTGTTCTGTTTCTGTTCTGTTTCTGTTCTGTTTCTGTTCTGTTTCTGTTCTGTTTCTGTTCTGTTTCTGTTCTGTTTCTGTTCTGTTTCTGTTCTGTTTCTGTTCTGTTTCTGTTCTGTTTCTGTTCTGTTTCTGTTCTGTTTCTGTTCTGTTTCTGTTCTGTTTCTGTTCTGTTTCTGTTCTGTTTCTGTTCTGTTTCTGTTCTGTTTCTGTTCTGTTTCTGTTCTGTTTCTGTTCTGTTTCTGTTCTGTTTCTGTTCTGTTTCTGTTCTGTTTCTGTTCTGTTTCTGTTCTGTTTCTGTTCTGTTTCTGTTCTGTTTCTGTTCTGTTTCTGTTCTGTTTCTGTTCTGTTTCTGTTCTGTTTCTGTTCTGTTTCTGTTCTGTTTCTGTTCTGTTTCTGTTCTGTTTCTGTTCTGTTTCTGTTCTGTTTCTGTTCTGTTTCTGTTCTGTTTCTGTTCTGTTTCTGTTCTGTTTCTGTTCTGTTTCTGTTCTGTTTCTGTTCTGTTTCTGTTCTGTTTCTGTTCTGTTTCTGTTCTGTTTCTGTTCTGTTTCTGTTCTGTTTCTGTTCTGTTTCTGTTCTGTTTCTGTTCTGTTTCTGTTCTGTTTCTGTTCTGTTTCTGTTCTGTTTCTGTTCTGTTTCTGTTCTGTTTCTGTTCTGTTTCTGTTCTGTTTCTGTTCTGTTTCTGTTCTGTTTCTGTTCTGTTTCTGTTCTGTTTCTGTTCTGTTTCTGTTCTGTTTCTGTTCTGTTTCTGTTCTGTTTCTGTTCTGTTTCTGTTCTGTTTCTGTTCTGTTTCTGTTCTGTTTCTGTTCTGTTTCTGTTCTGTTTCTGTTCTGTTTCTGTTCTGTTTCTGTTCTGTTTCTGTTCTGTTTCTGTTCTGTTTCTGTTCTGTTTCTGTTCTGTTTCTGTTCTGTTTCTGTTCTGTTTCTGTTCTGTTTCTGTTCTGTTTCTGTTCTGTTTCTGTTCTGTTTCTGTTCTGTTTCTGTTCTGTTTCTGTTCTGTTTCTGTTCTGTTTCTGTTCTGTTTCTGTTCTGTTTCTGTTCTGTTTCTGTTCTGTTTCTGTTCTGTTTCTGTTCTGTTTCTGTTCTGTTTCTGTTCTGTTTCTGTTCTGTTTCTGTTCTGTTTCTGTTCTGTTTCTGTTCTGTTTCTGTTCTGTTTCTGTTCTGTTTCTGTTCTGTTTCTGTTCTGTTTCTGTTCTGTTTCTGTTCTGTTTCTGTTCTGTTTCTGTTCTGTTTCTGTTCTGTTTCTGTTCTGTTTCTGTTCTGTTTCTGTTCTGTTTCTGTTCTGTTTCTGTTCTGTTTCTGTTCTGTTTCTGTTCTGTTTCTGTTCTGTTTCTGTTCTGTTTCTGTTCTGTTTCTGTTCTGTTTCTGTTCTGTTTCTGTTCTGTTTCTGTTCTGTTTCTGTTCTGTTTCTGTTCTGTTTCTGTTCTGTTTCTGTTCTGTTTCTGTTCTGTTTCTGTTCTGTTTCTGTTCTGTTTCTGTTCTGTTTCTGTTCTGTTTCTGTTCTGTTTCTGTTCTGTTTCTGTTCTGTTTCTGTTCTGTTTCTGTTCTGTTTCTGTTCTGTTTCTGTTCTGTTTCTGTTCTGTTTCTGTTCTGTTTCTGTTCTGTTTCTGTTCTGTTTCTGTTCTGTTTCTGTTCTGTTTCTGTTCTGTTTCTGTTCTGTTTCTGTTCTGTTTCTGTTCTGTTTCTGTTCTGTTTCTGTTCTGTTTCTGTTCTGTTTCTGTTCTGTTTCTGTTCTGTTTCTGTTCTGTTTCTGTTCTGTTTCTGTTCTGTTTTTGTTCTGTTTCTGTTCTGTTTTTTTTCCTTTCCAAATCCAATCCAAATCCAATCCAAGTCCAATCCAAATCCAGTCCAAATCCAATCCAAATCCACTCCAAATCCAAATCCTTTGATTCAAATTGAAATCGAATTCAATCGAAATACAATTAGACCGAATAGATTGCCACTCACGTTTGTTTAGTGTCCAGCCTACTGAAGTCTGCCGTAATTGTCAGGTTTGTGTTTCATATTCTCGACATCCCAAGATGCTCCTGAGGAGTTGCAGGAGCAGCTACAAAAAGTTCAGTTAAACAAAAGGGTGTCAGGCCATTCGGCCGAAGGTCATTAGGCCGAAGGCCATTCGGCCGAAGGTCATTAGGCCGAATGGTCATTAGGCCGAATGGTCATTAGGCCGAATGGTCATTAGGCCGAATGGTCATCAGGCCGAATGGTCATTGGGTCTTCTTCTTGCCGTTACGTCCCCACTGAGACAAAGCCTGCTTCTCAGCTTATTAACTGAGAGCTTCCTCTGCAAATGACCATTTTGCATGTGTGTATCGTGTGACAGGCACGAAGATACTTTATTGATGCTGAATCTACTGATATTTTACCCATGAATTTTTCCTTCTTTTAAATATAGGCTGTTCTTTCTAGTATCATTGCTGAAATAGTTTTTGGCGCTGAAACTGCTGATATTCAATTCATAAATTTTTCCTTCTTTAAAACATAGGCTATTCTTTCTAGTTCCATTGTTAAACTAGTTTTTGTCAAAAATTGTTGGAAAAGGTAAAAACAACGGCTAACTTTCAATTCGTCCTGATGACCATTCGGCCTAATGACCATTCGGCCTAATGATCTTCGGCCTAATGGCCTTCGGCCTAATGACCTTCGGCCTAATGACCCAGCATCAAACAAAAGCATTAATTGGATGTTAGTACACTGAAAGATATCTGAAAACAAAGCTTTTCTCTAGATCCCGCAAAACCTAGTTTTGCTAGAACAAACTCATAAGAAAATATGTTTTCCGTCAAACACACACCACCATACCGGCATGCGGATGGAAAACTTAGACCGAACGGAATCTAAACGCCTAAACGTTCCCGTTTGATAAAGTACTGAATAAGAATGAAGTGGAAAAAATGCACCTTCTTGTGCAGCAGGCTCCAAAAGTGGACCACTGCTATGGAGCACACTGGAGTGCATGCAACTCAACTTCGCTTCAGGATGTTTACGTGTTTGCAATTTAAATGTGAGGATGCGCTGCGCGCGGATGCACAACACCCAAACCCACACAATAACGATGGCGACGAGTGAGTGCAGTGCAGCAAACAATGAAGGTTGAGTGGAAAACAAAAATTAGAGGAAGGTGGGTTCAAAGGAAATTTTTCAATAGATTTTTCAGCATTCTGCAGCTTTTTCACTTTCAATCGAAGGTTTTATTGTAAATCCATTAACGGGATTTTTTGACGCAGTTTAGCAGTGTTGCATGCTCTTTTCAATAGAATATGTCTACAAATTTTTACTCTATAGATTAACGGCTACGCAGTCTTATGCTTCAAAAAACGAGTTTATTTTTCACCCGACGTTTCGACACGGCGATAGTGTCTTCCTCAGGGAGTAAAATAAATATTTACGTTTTTGGTCAAATGTTTTGTCTATCTTTAGCTGTATCGTTTTCTGTCGTTTTTGGTACATGATTACACTTCGGAATCACTTAAGGCTTAACGTTTAACGTTTATTTTTAAGCCTAAGACTGCGTAGCCGGTAATCTATAGAGTCAAGATTACAGTCGGTTCCCAACAAAAAAAAAATCACTTTGAAATGTGAAAATACGTCTTAGATATAATCAGTAGAATGCACCCTTAGTTGGACTTTTATATATCAGTCCATTTTACCTCGTTCCCCCTTTCACCACAAAAGAAAAAAAAATCCAGGAAAATTGAGTGTGGAGAAGTTCTTCTTGTGTAGCGTTTTTTCCGCACTCCAACGATGGAGTGCACGGCCGCCGCCGCCACGTTGCTACGCTCGCTCACATCACTCTGTACGTGTATGGCGCTGCGATGCGATGTCCCGAGGCGGAAACGAGCTAACAATAAACTGTTATCTAATTTTGGCTAGCTAAATTTCGCCAAACAAATGTTGTATCATTTAGGTGAACGTGTTTTCCGGGTTGGAGATTTTTTCTTCTTCTGTTGATGTGGTGTTCTATGAACAGTTTCAAGAATGGTGAGGTTCGCTTCAAAGTTGGTTGCTTTTGTTTCTCGAGTACCATCACCAAGAGCCAATATTGTCTTTCTTGACGCATAATTTGTGTGATTTCTTGCGTTGCTGGAGGAGGTTTTTGTTGAACATTGGTTCAGAATAATTAATTGCTGTGAAGAACTGGGTTGTGCTGCCTTTTGTCCGATAAAGCTAGTCAAATTTATCGCGTGATAATTTATGAGTAGCCATTATTTTATTTTGAGGAATCTGAGCTGAAGTTTATTGTTATTGCAATTCTGATGCAACAATACTCTCTTCGCGGTTTTAGCATTTCATTTGATTGGAGATCTTCTTGTTCTTCATTGTATAACGTCTACCCTACCACTAAGCCTGCTTCTCAGCTTACACATCAACAGCTATCTGAAAAATTTTGCTGAATTTTACCAACTTGAAGGGTCCAGCAAATTTTAATGTTGTACTTTCGGCAAAATTTACTGAGTTTCCGCAATAAACCTTGTTGGTGATCAATAGAGTTTAATGAACGAATAAACAAATTTGACTAAATTTCAGCAAGCCGTTTGCTCGGCCTAATTTATATGGGGTGTACATAGTGTTTTATAAACACTTCCACAGTTATTAATTGAGAGTTTCCTCTGTCAATGACCATTTTCAGCATATTGCAGTTAAGCGTAAACACACCCATGCCTTTACAGCAGTGTCCAAGGGACCTTATTTGCTTGGTGTTGTGGACTATCCTGAGAGCTTAAGAACATTACACACTGGAACCTTTTTTTATGCATTTGGCTGGGACTGCATAATTTAAAAATGTGCATAAATTGAAAAAGGCATAAAAAGAGGGAAATTCATGCATAAATTAAGTTTGGACTTTAACCTTCATCCAGCCAACGTACATTTTCCACCTTCGGAAAAGCACAAAAATGGTCATAACTTTTTTGTTTTTCGATGGATTTTGATTAAATTTTCACAACTTCCCGAGAAACTCTTCTAGTTTATGATGCCGGGGAAATGGGTGCCTGGTCCACATGGTTCCGGAGTTATTCCGGATTGTCTTGGGGTACCAAAATTGGCCACATAGTTTGCGCAACGTATATCTCAAGATCCCGATGAGGTAGAAGCATAGTATCTTCGGCGAATTTGTTCAGCGGGTTAAAACTTACTGGCAACGGCGACTTTGGTTCGCGATTCGGCCGCTAGTCGGCGCCAGTGTCAAAAATGTTCAAACCGTCATATCCCAGAAACCTGATAAGATAGAATGATGCTGTCTTCAGCAAAATTCTTCAGCAAGCTCAGAACTACTGATAGTAACCCTACAAACATTTTTGCTGTATAAGAGTGGAACAAACCACTCTTAGGCAAATTTTAGCTTAAGAAACTACTATTCAGCTAGTTCTGTTACTTGGGAAAGTCTTTGGTTTGGGATTTATCCGCTAGCTGGCGCATTGTGTCCGAAAAACTCGAACACGTATATCTCGATACCCTAATAAGGTACAAGCATGCCGTTTTCAGCAAAGTTGTTCAGCAGGCTAAGAACTATCTGGAAATGACGTTTCTCCAGTAATTCCACTAGGAATTTCTTCAGGAAATCCCACCATTATTATCTTGGAATTCCACTAGGAATTTCTTTACAATTCCCTCCAGGTATTTCTCCGGGAATTCTTCTAAGACTCCCATCAGCAATTTCTCCGGTGATTCCTTCAGTCATTTCTCCAGGACTTTTCCGGGATTATTTCCAGGAATTCGTTCGGGCATTTCTCCAGGAATTCTCCCGGTGATTCCTCCAGGAATTCCCTCAGGGGATTCCTCCAGAGATTCTTCCAGGAATTTCCTTCGGGGAATCCCCCAGGAAGGAGGATTCCTTGAAAATATTTCCAGAGGAATTGCGAGAGAAATTACCGGAGGAATTCCTAGAAAAAATCTTAGAGGGATTCTCAGAGGAATGCTTGGTGAAATTCCCAGAGGATTTCAATTTTTCATTTTCATTGTATATATTATCTTTATAAACAATGTCTTTTCTGTTCAAGCGTAGTTCGGTAATATGAAATGACACGTTAGAACACTGGTGCAACAACTTTTGCCTAATTATGGTTGATTATTGAATTGTAAACATGCTTTCTTGAACCCCAGAGTTCTTAAAGGAAGTCCTAGAGGAATTCCGGGAGAAATTCCCAGAGGATTTTCTTGAAAAAAAACCGGAAGTTTTCCCTAGAAAATTTCCGGATATATTCCTGGAGGAATCCTGAAAAAAATTCGGGAGATATTCCTATAGAACGTCCCGGAGGAATTCCTGAAGAATTTCCCGGAGGAGTTCATGGCGGAATTCCTGGAGGCACTCATGGATGAATTCTTGGTGAAATTCTCAGTGAAAAATCCGGAGAAAATCTTGGAAAAAAGTCCGGGGGAATTTATAGAAAAAAATCCCAGCAGAATTCCTGCAGAAATTGCCGAAGGAATTCCTGAAGCAGTTCCTGAAATCCTGGAGAAATTTCCGGAGGAATCCTCGGAGGAATTTCTGGAGGATTTCCTAGGGGATTTCCCGGAGGAATTTCTGCCCTAGAAGAATTCTCGGAAGATTTCCTGAAGTAATTCCTGGAGGAAGTTCTTGAGGAGTTCCCAGCGGACGATTTTCGAACCAAAGACGCCATTGCCAGATAGTTCTTAGCCTGCTGAACAACTTTGCTGAAAACGGCATGCTTGTACCTCAATAGGGTATCGAGATATACGTGTTCGAGTTTTTCAGACACAATGCGCCACCTAGCGGATAAATCCCAAACCAAAGACTTTACTATCAGATAGTTCTGAGCTTGCTGAGTTTGAGACCCCAAGTTATACCAAAGGTTCGCCGGCATTGTCCGAAGACTATACACAAGCTTTCTTGATTTTGAACTCAACATGAGGTGTCCAGGAATGCTTGGAATCAAGAATAACTCCAACGTACTGTAGAGTATAAGAAATATAATGTTTAGTTTGTAATTAGAGTGTTGTCGGGACTGTGAAAATGAAGAAGAGAGAGGGGGAGTGAGAGGAGTGAGGAAACACGGGACGGTGTGTTGGATACGGATGGTGATCGGTTTGGAAAATAAACGTGCTACGAAATCGGAAATATTGTGTTGGTTACAGAGAGTAAAAAATTCGAAGATTGAAAGTGAAGATTGACATTCTCATTTTTTCATTCGTGTTTAGCCACATTCATTGTCAGCTGAATGCCTCTCTTTATTCATTCAATTCTCTGTCACGAATATTTTTTCGCACGTCGTAAAATGTCCAATTTCTGTTAGAAAACGCACAATCCGACTTAATGGACAAATAGAGAACATAATTAATATTCTAATAAACTACTATACACAAGTTTTGAGGTGATTGGAAGTATAATCGTGAGTCACGGTCCAGTTTTATTTCTCAGTGAAAATTGTCAGTTACAGACAAATGAATGAATAGGTGAAAAAATTCATTCATCAAAATGAATTTTATTTTGATCCCTCAGTTGAGAATTTTCAAAGTTCACGTTGAATTTCACTCATTGAAAATGAAAATTTTAAACTCTGTGGTTATTTTGGAGTGACGTTGATTATAAAGGTAAAATTCTTCATTTTGGCGCACTGTCGGTAGGATTATAATTTCCAGTGGAAAAAATGCTTTCAACCGATGAATCAGTTTTTTTTTGTGGTACAAGTGATACGAGTCCGGTTCCGTACCGAAGCGCCATCAGAAATTGCGAGTCCGGCATCATGCCGAAGCGCACTAATACCAACAGCATGAAAAAATAAAGCGAGTCCTATTCAGCACCGAAGCGCACCAATACCAATTGCAAATAGATAGTCAAAAAAGCGAGTCCGGCCACGTGCCGAAGCGTACAGATTTCATATATGATATATGAATAGGATGATATAGGAAAACCGCTATTATTGAGTTGTCTGCTACGAGATTCCACAAAAGTGGTGATAAGACTCCCCCTTGGGGGCATCCACAATCACTCAATTTCGTAATCGCTGCTTGACGCCATATAGCGAAGAGATGTCGGTTTTTGAGCATTTGTTAAACTCAATTGGAAATCCCTGGAGATATACCATGACTCCGCGCGGTTTCCGATATGGCATTAAAAGGCACGTTGTCAAAAGCACCCTCGATATCTAAGAAAACACCCAAGTTGGATTGCTTATGAGCAAATGTCTTTTCGTTATCGTAAACATCCTTGTATCAAAGAGTCACAGTGGACTTACCAGATTGGTAGCCATGTTGGTTCATATGAAGAGGCATGTTAGCCAGAAAAACATCACGGATGTGGTGATCGACTATGCGTTCTACGGATGCTGTAAACTACTTAATGTAATTAATCGTAAAAAAGAAATCATGAGTAAACTAATGAAA
>NC_085137.1:476698251-476868025 GCF_035046485.1 Aedes albopictus | reverse complement strand
TTTGATTCCATGTTTTAAATGGGATTATTCTAAAAGTTCGTTTTTGACAGAGTAGCAGGACTGAAGGAATGGGGTCAAACGTTTAAGTGGGTATCATCCTACATGAAATGTGTGCATCAACAGATGGTTCAAAGGATAAGCAGAAGAGGACGGAATTAAATGGCTGCAATCATCAATTATTCAAAAGCAGTTTTCTTCCTCTAAGACACAAAACCATCACTGAAAATCATTTCACTGTTATCCAGATGGTGGCCAGAGTGCAGTGATAAATTTGTATTAACATTGGTTGAGATTTCAGCGAGAAAACTGCTTTTGAGTTTTTGCTAAACGATGATGGTTTGTTTCCTCTTAGCGAAATATATTGAAATTATTTCTGAAACTCCTTATGGATTGATTCTCAGACATTTCCAGTCATCTGGAATGTATTCTGGAATGACTTGTACAGCCACCAACTTTTTTTAGATAATATCCATATACCAATGTGATTAGCTAGTTCATAGCGGCAACATCAAGCGCGAAGAATAAAAAAATAAGTATTGGATGCTGTCTTAGTTGCTATCATAATTGAATTGCCTAGTATTTTAAGGCAAAAGATTTTTCATAAATAATTTTCAAGTGTGAACTGGAAGAACACCGAACTGATGAACTTTTTTTTTTATCTGTATTAACGAGATTTTTAGCCTTGGGCTAGTTCATCTCGGGACCCACGCTGTGATAGTCACGTGCTTAAACCATCACACCAGGTCCGCTCCAACTGATGAACTTGACATTAACATATTTGATACGTAAAAATAACGTATTTGTAACATATTAGGTCGGGGTTCTGCTAAACCGAACCAAAGACCATTTTTTTTGAAAAATTGAGTTTTCTTAACCATTGGATGAAGAAATTGATGATCCTCCTTCCATGTAAAAATGCGGTAATTCTGACAGCTCTTCGTGGAGAAGATTCAAGATTTCTGTTTGGCAGAACATACAAAAAATAAAATTGCATCCAGCCAGAGTGAACTGTAAACCATTCCATAGAATCAGCGAAATGTTTCAGTTTTGGTCCAGATGAAGAACATTTCAAGTTCTGCTCATCGCTGTCAAATTTCTTACTTCTAACCGACTCATAGTAACAATCTGTGAGAGAATTGAACACGTTATTAGAAATACGGATGTTGGAGGATACAATTATGTTTCGATGGTGCTGATCGCCATTTTTCCAAATCACATTCAGCCAGACCGAACCAAATCCACTGCATTTTAGAATCTATTTATTCTCAACAATACAAAAATCATCTGGCTTTAAATACCTTCGTTATGTCGACACACCTCGTACTGATAATTTAACACAGAAGCCGTCATTGAACAACAAGGTTAGTAAGAATAAAAAAGCTTGAAAAAAATCAAACACTTGGTTCGCTTTGGCTGATCAAAAAATGGCGTTTTTACGAAAACCATCCATGAGAAGAATGTTTAGAACTTGATTCAGACTTTACGACTGACCTTCAGCTAGGCAAAATGACCTAGGGTTAACGTGCTTGGTTATCACTTAAGTGATCCAAGTTCGAATCTCTTTAATATTTTCGATTTTTTTTTGTCTTAGTTCACTTTGGCAAATCATTTTCATGGTTTTCTTCGACCAGCATAAATTACATATTGCTCCACTTTCATATCTCAGGACCTCAGGACATGCAAGGACATCATTTTACATAGTCACTCTTGCTCTTTGATTGCACAATGCACATGCACCGCCTATTAAAAAAACAAAGGTGAGAAGGGCTGAGCTGGGAGGAATTCTGCCGTTCATATTTCAAACTATTTTGAGACCTCCGTGGTACCATACTATACGCGCCATCTCTGACTCATGTAAAGGATTGTGAGTGATATCGATTTCAACTTTATAGACGATGAAAAATCGAGATTTTTTTCACAGTCTGAATGGTTTTCTATGAAACAAAGAAACACAGTCAGCCACACTGAACTATAAACCATATTCCAATGTTTTTGTTAAGCCAGAGTGAACTGAGTGCAAAGTACTGAAAAATTAAATGTAATTATATCAATGATTTCAAATAATTTACATGTATTCTTCGTCTCTGATGGTTAAAAAAGGCTTGTAAGTTACATGTGTGTAAAAATGTTTCAAATAATCTTAGCTGTTGTTTATTTGTGAGTGGTTGAACTTTAAGCTTAGTTATCTCGGAATAAAGTTTTTGGCGCTTAGTTCGGTTTAGCAGAACCCCGGCCATATGTGAGTCCAAATGTTCTAACTATGTGCTGCTGATTTTCTACATAACATCTTCAATTGAAAGATGATGAGGATACAACATTTTTGTGTAATCAACGTTAAATTTACGTTACTGTATCTTGTTCTGAGGTTGATAATAATTTGCATTGGCTTGTTATTGCTAAACATAGATTAAACATGATTTCAACACAAGATATGTATAAATACGATTATAGTACTGCATTACAACATATTTTTCAAATTTTGTTTTCAAATATGTTTTCTGTGTTACTTGGGAGGCTAGGTGTCAACTTTTTTATAGCTTATTTTGGACATCGGATTTCATATCACACGAAGTCGTATTTCATTCTTTCGATCGATTTTTTGGGAAATCGTAATGATGATCATATGAAATCGCGAAATGTCGTCAGAAGTATGTATATGGCCTCCACTTTGATACGTATACAGCAGTTTTGAGCAGTTTATACGATTGACTAGGATCTCATAGAGTAGTTTATAACACAAATTATACAGACCAAAATGTTTACTGGGATTGTTGTGCAATTTCTGATAAAACTTATTCAAAATCTCTGCAGAATATCTGAATGAATTTCTTAAAGAATCTTTAAAAAAACTTTTGTGGACTTTCTAGGACATTCAATTCCATTCAGTTCACTTTATTATGAGCAACTTCGCAGGAGAGTTTGTTGCGAAATTTTTTGACGATTTTCTGAAGAAATCCATTATTACATATTATGGATGGTGTTTTGAGAGTACTCGTGGAGGAATCTGTTAACGTGTTGAAAAAATACCTGAAAAAAATACCTAGAAAAACTTCTGTATGAATTCCTGAAAAAAAAACAACTCTTGAGAAGTTTCTATTTAAATTCCAGTAGGAATTCCCAAAAAATAATTATGGAGAATTTCCTGAATGAATTATTTGCAGAATCCGTAGGAAAACTCCTAAGAGTATCCATGGAGGAAATTCTGGTTAAAACATGGAAAAGTATCAGATGGAATTATTGAATGAACCTCTGCAAGAATTTCCATAGGAATCTGTAGAGCATCCATCGAAGTTTTAATGCAAGAATATCTGGAGGAATTCCTGCAGCATGAACCCCTAAACCCATCGAAAGAATTTTTGAAGCAATCGTTGGAATAATGTTTGAAATAATCTCCGACGAAAATTCTGAGTTAATCCCTTTCAGAAGAAATCCATGGAAAATTTCCCATAGAAATTCTTGAAAACAATGCTGGAGATATTTCAATATATTGCCTGTAGGACGCCCTGAGGTTTTTTTTTATAATCTCTGGACGAATTTTTGAATAAAAAACCCCTAATTAATCCACCTAGCGGTGATGGTGCCTTTCTCGTGCTTTAAAATACCCTTTCAACAAAACTCGAGCGACATGTTGATGACATTGACATAAATACAAAATGAAAACTGCTTGCTAAACCTACTCAATATGGATACATTTTATATTAGCATAATATTCAGAAAATATAAGACAACGATCCAAAACTCAAACCAAACAAGCCGTAAAATTTTGAAACGTCATTTTAGATTTTCCGGTCATCATTTTATGACTTTTATGACTCCTATCTACCCCAACTAAACTAACCGCCATCTTGAACATTGAGACACCATCTTGGATGTTCTGGTATTCGTTTTTGGACTCTGCACCTAAAATTACATAAAATAGTCGCCGTATTGAATTTTGGCATGTCGTTTATGATTTTCTGGTTACCAGTTTTGGACGAAGACCGGTATTCTTCCCCATTCAATCTATAGTCATGTTGCAGACCTTGTGAAACAGCGCACAGCTTGGGTTTTCTGATTACAAATTTTGAATTCTGGACACATTTTCATACAAAATATGCCCATAATGCAAGAATTAAAAATCCAATAAAAAAGGCACTAACTTGAATACTGGGCCATTATCTTGGACTTTGGACCGCTATCTTGGATACTCTGGTGGACTCCGAACATATTTCCCATACAAAATACACTTATCTATCTATATATATATAAATGCAGTGGCATACGTGGGACCGCGCATAATGTGTGTGTGTGTGTGTTGTTGTGTTTACCGAATGCTTGCCGTTTGCTCACAGTTGAACGCAAATTTTTCAGTTTATGGAACCGTTTAATTCATTTTGAGACCGAAGGAGCATCTGTTTGTACACGTACTACGAGTATTCGACGGAGGATATCATTCACAAGCGAGCTGTGCCCTACAGTTTTAAGTTTTGCTGTACGGAGTTTAACTGCCATCATTGTTTCGCTGCTAACCATGGATTGTGTAAAGTGTTCGCAAGCCATCAACGAACGCGATATGTACACAGTGTGTGAAGGGAAATGCTCAAAACGCTTTCACGCATCATGTGCTGGTATAGACGTAGAACAATTGAACGCGTTAGCGAACAACGTCATTTGGTTGTGTGATGTCTGTATGGATGATTTTTGTAAATATCGCGATCGTCGAGAGCCGGTTCAAATGACTACAATTCGATCCGTCGATGAAGAGATTTTGGATTTGAAAACCAAAGTTGCGACTATATTGGAAACATTGGCCGTCATCGCCGTACCTGAGCCGCCTTCGTCCAACGAAAACAACCTACGTCATTCTACTCCTGTGTCGCCGCCTTGTGTTCATGGAGGAACAAGCTCTTCGCTTGAATGTACTGATGCAGTTGTATATAAGGAAAACGAACAACATTCGCAGATCGACGTCAACGGCACTTTTGATCTATTCTTATCAAATATTAATCCTGTTGTAACTGAACATGAAATCAGCTTAATGGTGTCTCGTTGTTTGGGAATTGATCCAAGTGATAGCTTAGAAGTTCATAAATTGGTATCTAGAGAGAAGCTTTGAGTAAAACTACTTGGCCAAGAAAAGTGAAATTCCGCGAATTTGAAAATCGACAGAACGATACATGGAAACCATAAATAATGCAAATTTTTCTTGTTTGTCATTTTGCTTCGTAAATTGTGTAAACTTTGTAGAATCTTGATATTTAGCTGTTATATGTAGTAACTAGTTTTGTGATAATTGTCATGGTTACGAATGAGTCGCGATGTTTCAATATGTGTCATTTTTATGTTCAGTGCTGTTATGATGCAATCAGGGTATGAAAAACGGATCACGCCGAAAAACAAACGCTTTGTCCTAAGCGGTGCATGTTGGTAACAAAGACGCTCCGCAACAAGCGCATGTCAGGCGATGAGAGCAATAAAACAAACATCGCTTGCCGTGCGTGTGCCGATATTCCGGATTTTCTGCTGCAATTTTCGACCCACATCATCGAATTCATATGCATTTGGATGAATTAAGACTCTTGCAAACCTCAGAGTCGAGTTTCAATTGTAAAACAATGCGAAAATCACAATGTGAATAGAACGAGACAAATATTCCTACCGTTTTTGTTGTGAACAAACTCAGGAGCGATTTTGTCATTATCTGCTAACGAAAAAACAAAGCGTTGTTGCCGTGCCTTCTTTGTTGCCTATTTTTCGCTTGCGGTGCCATATTCTGCGTACACTGGATGCAATGTTCCTGATCTAGTTTTAAGAGTTCATTAAGACCAATAAGGTCAGATGAAGTACAATAAAATACAAATGCAAATAACTTGCGAACGTAGGGTCCGATTTGGGTTGTCTTAGTTTTGTTCTGTTAGTTTTCACCCAAGGAAGGTTTATGAGGCAAAAAACATGCACAAATTGAAAGTTTTTGATAATCGATTCTTCATACATTTTTAACGGGGACTTGGACTTGGCTAAAGACTTGAAACGTCAAAAAACGCAGTAGGCAAGACAAAGTTTGCCGGGGTCAGCTAGCTTTACATAGTTTTAGAGCTCAAAATTCCTTAAAACAGCCACCATCTTCTGTTGACGCGATCAAATTCTTATTTTTCCATTCAACGTTGACCCATCCTGCTATAAATTTACACCTTAGGAATCTGAAATGGTACGATTTGATGAGATCGCTTTAGTTTTGTCTATATTTTGTTCTCATATATGTGAACTTAGACCTATTCGCCACTGTTGTTCATACCTAATGTTTATCAAGCCATTAAACAAAGCCACGATTTAATTTTTCACATGAACGTTGGTTCTGCTGCACAACAGCTAGTCTCTAATGTGGTCTAAGGCTATTTTTTTGCTAACCGTTCATTAGATTATCAAAAAATCTGCGATCTGATGTGTCGTATGTATGGGTTTGGTTCATTTTTATATTTGGTAATTTATGGTGGGATAGCCGGATTCCATGAGTCATGGACCGGGATCCATGAGTCGCATCTATGGGTTTGGTTAAATTTTTCATTTTACTACCTGGATCTGATTCCGGGTAACTACCGGCTGAACCAAATATGGTCTAACATTATTGTCTTGTTAACTGCTCATCGGTTAACCAAAAACGCTGCAAATTGAAGGTGTCACATGCAAGGTTTGACAATTTCGACGGGACTCTCGGAACCAATTCCGGACCACAACCAGTTGTCTTAAGTGTGACGTAAGGCTATTTTCTAGCTAACTGTTCATCAGGTTATCGTAAAAGCCACGATTTGATGTGTCACATGCCTGGATTTGGTTTACTTTTACATTTGGCCTCTTCCGGCCACTCAAACACGATTCCGAAACACTTGCTGGCCGTTCATTAGGTAATCTTAAAAGCCGCTATTTGATGTGACGCATGGGTTCCGGCGGGAACCCCGGAACGGGTTCCGGAACACTACTAGTTCAGATATGGTCTGAGATGGTTTTCCTGCTCATTGTCCATCAGGTCATCGAAAATGCCGTGGTTTGATGTGTCGCATGTATGGGTTTGGTTCAATAGTATATTTGGCCACTTCCAGCGGGACGCCCAGAACCGGTTCCGGAACACTACCGGTTCAGATATGGTCTGAGATGATTTTCCTGCTCATTATCCATATGGTCATCGAAAATGCCGTGGTTTGATGTGCCGCATGCATTGGTTTGGTTCAATTGTATATTTGGCCACTTCCAGCGGGACGACTATAACCGGTTCCGGAACACTACCGGTTCAAATATGGTCTGAGATGGTTTTTCTGCTCATTGTCCATCAGGTCATCGAAAATACCGTGGTTTGATGTGTCGCATGCATGGGTTTGGTTCAATTGTATTTTTGACCACTTCCAGTGGAACGCCTAGAACCGGTTCCGGAAAACTACCGGTTCAGATATGGTCTGAGATGATTTTGCTGCTCATTGTCCATCAGGTCATCTAAAATGCCGTGGTTTGATGTGTCGCTTGCATGGGTTTGGTACAATTATATATTTGGCCACTTCCAGCGGGACGCCCAGAACCGGTTCGGGAACACTACCGGTTCAGATATGGTCTGAGACTATTTTCCTGCTTACCGCTCATCAGGTTATCGAAAATGCCGTGGTTTGATGTGTCGCATGCATAGGTTTGATGCATTTTCATATCTGGTCCCTTCCTGGGGTACAGTTCCGGAACACCTATTGGCCATATCTCCGGAACGGCTGAACCGATCCGAACCATTTTCAATAGGAAACAATGGGACCAGATTCCGCGTCGAATGAACCGTCGGTCATTGAAATCGGATGAGGTTTACTGCCAAAAAGTGATGTGAGTTTTTTTGTACACACACATACAGACACACACACACACGCACACACATACACACACACATACACACACACAGACATCACCTCAATTCGTCGAGCTGAGACGATTGGTATATGTGATTTGACCCTCCGGGCCTTCTATCAAAAAGTCATTTTTGGAGTGAACATATAGCCTTTCCAGTACACTTAGTGTACGAGAAAGGCAAAAAGTGAAATTTCTAAGAAAAAAAACTTTAAAGAATTTATAATAAAACTAGCTGTACCCGGCAAACTTTGTCTTGCCTACTACGTTTTTTGACGTTTCAAGTTTCTAGCCGAGACCAAGTCTCCGGTCAAAATGTATGAAAGATCGATTTTCAAAAACTCTCAATTTTCCCATGTTTTTGCCACATAAACCTTCCTTGGGTGAAAACTAACCGAACAAAACTGAGACGATCAAAATCGGACCTTCCGCTTGCAAGTTATGCGCGGTCCCACGTATGCCACTGCATTTATATATTTAGATTCCTGCAGGTATTTCAGAAGCCATATATGGTTCAATTTTGGAAGGATTCATAGAAGCTTTTATAAAGTACTTATTGGATGAGACAATTCAATAAACTCTATGTAACTTTGGAGGAGTAACTATAGATTTTCTGAATACGTGGAACAAGAATTCCCAGAGGAATCTCTGTTGAACTGTAATCTATTATGAATTCATGGATACATTTTTGTAGCAATTTCTAGGGAACTTTAGATTAACTTTTCCAAGGAGAAACTATAGATTTTCTAAAAAAAAAATAATTGGAGAATATCAGAATAAAGTTCCATAGGAATCTTTGAAGAAATCCCTGACTGAGTTTCATAAATATTTCGTGGAGGATTTTGCCTAAATCCCTTTAGGAAATTCTCTTATGACCCCTTCATTGATAAAAAAAAGAGGTAAAAAAAATTCAAAAAAAGCCGTGAAGAAATATAAAAAAACCCCCACTAGGTATTGCTAGTACCCTCAGTGTACCAGTAGCCGCTCGTGTTCCAATAGCAGCTCACGAACGTAGAAAACAAGGTTCCCTTTAAAAATACAATCTTTTTCCAAGGATAATTAAAATATGAGTGCCGAATAATATACGGATGAAGACAATGGTACATATTTATGCGAATAAACACCATTTTCATGACGGTGAGCGGCTATTGGAACACGAGTGGCTACCGGTACCCTGACGTTATGTGGGCGAAAAAAAAAGTTATAAGAACTCCCACATGGAACTTTTTCTAAAAATATGAAAAAAAATCTTCGCATGTTCAGGATGCAATTTTCTTATATTCAGGAGAAGAAATTTCTATGTTTAATGGACGCCAGACGCTGTTTGAGTCGCACCTTTTCCGTGAAAAGACTCTCGGGGTGTACCTCGAAAACCCTCAAGCGAGCACGCTGTTGTATTTTGTACAACACGTTGAAAAAATCTCGCTTTTTGTACTCAGATTTAGCGAGGTGTTGCCGATGGTGGCCAACCACGTGAGTTCCGGAAGTTAACCTAGCTGAAGTCAAAAGGACAACAATGCCCAGGCTGCAGTGTGTTGGACGGTCCAGATTGTAGACTAACAATCAGGCGCAGCCCTTTATCATTGATTGCTGCTTTTATTTTTCTGTAATCATTTCATCCTGCAACTCACTAAGAGGTGTTTGATCGACTCCTTAGCTATCTACAAGGCAACCCAACTGATAGCTACAAGTATCTTAGAATATCATTCTGGTTAACTATTCCTGTTTTCGACAGTTAACCTTCACGTTCCTGACGTATTTTGCGCACTAAAATTTTCATGTTCATTTGGCTCTATTTCCTTCATTTTTACCCGATTTTGTTGAAAATTTGATAGAACGACTGGAAATGACCATTTCATAGTATGCGCCGGTTGATGAAGTTGGATGACCGGTTCCGGATTTATACGGAAACCCAATGGGGTACGTCGGTCGGCCAAATGAGACATGTTCGTTGTTTTTTCACAGATCTTATATGGAACAATAAATTTTCCATCTGAATAATTAAATATTCATATCTTTGAATACTTGAATACTTAACCAACCGGAACACTCTATGTTCTGACAAATTTTCATCAAAATCGGGTAAAAATTGAAGATAAAAGAGCTAAATGTACATCAAAAGTTGAGTACGCAAAATAGTCAGGAACGTAGAGCTAAGGTGAATATATAACGAAGCCACACTTCGAATTTTCAAAAGCACAAATCTGAAGAACCGAGGTTTGGTTTGCGCTGAAAAGTTGATCGATTGGTCACCACCAGCGGGTCACCAACCGATCAACTTTCAGCGCAATCCATCTTTTGGTTCCTCAGATTAGTGCTCTTGAAAATTTGAGGTGTGGCTTCGTTATATATTCACCTTAATTGAAAACCGCCTTGACACAAATTTGCAGCATATACTTTTATACATATTCGTTCGGCACTCGTTTGGTTATAATACCCATCAAAAGAGTGCCGAACTAATCTGGGATGAAATCGGTTAATATAAATCAAATGACATTTGGGACAAGCTGTTGAAGATATGCTAGGTCCTCTGGCGAAAATATGTCTAAAACTATGTCTTCTTTGTATTCAAAACTATGTTCCTTCGAAGAAGTGTAAAAGGCATGCAGAATCCCTTCAGCTCCGGAGCTCTCTTTACAGACAAAACGCCCGTCGTCGTGTGTCAAAACATTTATCCCTACTATGTTCGGCATTGTTGAAGACCCTCCCTGATGTCTCTTGGTGGATCTTCGGGACCATAAATCATTCAATTAAGGTGACATTTCGTGTGATGATTTCCCAAAGTTATTGTCAATATTAATTACAAGCCATCATCGCCGTTGTCGTCGTCGCTGTTGTCACCACGGCGACATCTTTTTGGTGCTGTTTGGTGTCTCCATTAGAGTGATGATAGGAACAACAACTATGTTCACACAGTAAAACAGCCGACGTTGCGTGTTTTCGGCTTTGTTAGCCGAGGAAAGCCCATCCTGAACAAAAGTCTTGGGCGCTGCGGCTGCTGTCGTCGTCCTTGATGTCATTGAGCTGAGCTCGATGAGTACGATGCTCCGAGGGTGTGGGGAGTGAGGCGATGTTGTTTGGATTATTTATAGCAGTTTGACGCGCATCAACGCACTCTCTTCCTTCGGCGAGAAAGGCGCACGCAGTCATCTGGAAAGCAGCCCACAACTGTCGGCACGTTCCATTGACGAAGGTAAGATTTATGGTTTTCGGGGGTTGGCTTTAAATGGGTAGATAATAAATTTTTTATCGACCACTGGACAAGTGCGGGTGCGTGGGCTCAATTTCTGGTTAAAACAGAAAATATGTAATGACATATTTGTAGCGACATTTATCACTATGTAATGTGTGTAGTTACTTATCATACCTTATCGGTCTGACTAAGGCCGGGGTGGCCTCTGCTGTACATAGTAGCCGTCTCCATTCCACTCGGCCCATGGCTGTTTGTCTCCAGTTCCGCACTCTGCGTAGGGTCCGCAGATCGTCCTCCACTTGGTCGACCCACCTAGCTCGCTGCGCTCCACGTCTTCTTGTACCGGTCGGATGACTCTCGAGAATCATTTTAGTCGGGTTGCTATCCGACATCCTGATGACGTGACCCGCCCACCGTAGCCTCCCAATTTTCGCGGTATGGACGATGGTTGGTTCTCCCAGCAGCTGATGCAGCTCGTGGTTCATTCGCCTTCTCCAAGTCCCGTCTTCCATCTGCACTCCGCCGTAGATGGTACGCAACACCTTCCGTTCGAAAACTCCAAGGGCGCGTTGGTCCTCTGCACGTAGGGTCCATGTTTCGTGCCCGTAGAGGACGACCGGTCTAATCAACGTTTTGTAGATGGTTAACTTCGTGTTACGGCGAACTTTATTCGATCGTAGAGTTCTGCGGAGTCCAAAGTAGGCACGGTTTCCTGCCACAATACGCCTCTGAATTTCTCTGCTGGTGTCGTTGTCGTCGGTCACCAGTGAGCCCAAGTACACGAATTCTTCAACCGCCTCGATTTCATCACCGTCGATATGAATTCGGGGTGGCGGGCGCGGTGATTCCTCCCTGGAGCCCTTTGCCATCATGTACTTTGTCTTCAACACATTAATGACTAATCCGATTCGCCTGGCTTCACTCTTTAATCGGATGTACGTTTCCGCCATCGTCTCAAATTTACGAGCTATAATATCAATATCATCGGCGAAACCAAGCAGCTGAACGGACTTCGTGAAAATCGTCCCACTCGTGTTTATCCCCGCTCTTCTTATCACACTCTCCAAAGCAATGTTGAACAGCAAGCACGAAAGACCATCACCTTGCCGTAACCCTCTGTGAGATTCGAAGGGACTCGAGAGTGTCCCTGATACTCGAACTACGCACATCACTCGATCCATCGTCGCCTTGATCAACCGTGTCTGTTTATCCGAGAATCCGTATTCGTGCATAATCTGCCATAGCTGTTCTCGATCGATTGTATCGTAAGCCGATTTGAAATCGATGAACAAGTGATGTGCGGGCACGTTGTATTCGCGGCATTTCTGCAACACCTGGCGGATGGCGAACATCTGGTCCGTTGTAGCGCGTTCACCCATAAATCCAGCCTGATATTGCCCCTCGAGATCTCTCGCAATCGGTTATAGACGATGGCATAAAATTTGATAGAGTATCTTTTAGGCACCGCGCGATAGTTCCCATAATTTAACTTATTGTTCTCTTTGTAGATGGGTCACAAGATACCTTACATCCATTCCTCCGGCAATACTTCCTCCTCCCAACAAATCTTGGTAATGACCCAGTGTAGTGCTCTCACCAGTGCTTCTCCACCGTATTTTAGAAGCTCGCTTGGTAGTTGATCTGCTCCAGCGGCTTTGTTGATTTTCAACCGGCCAACCTCCTCCTCAAACTCTTGGAGGTCAGGGGCCGGAAGTCTTTCGTCCTGTGCACATACTCCTAGATCTGTTACCGCGCCACCTTCGGTACTTGCAACGTCGCCATTGAGGTGCTCATCGTAATGATGCCGCCATCTCTCGACCACCTCACGCTCGCTCTTGAGAATATTCCCGTGATTGTCTCGGTCGGCACATGCCGGCTAGAGGCTCAAAGCCTCTGCGCGAGCGGTTAAGCTTCTCGTAGAACTTTCGTGTGTCCTTAGCGCGGTACAGCTCTTCCATCGCTTCGCGATCTCGTTCTTCCTGTTGGCGCTTCTTCCTCCGGAAGACTGAGATCTGTCTGTTCCGCGCCTGTCTGTAACGTGCCTCATTCGCTCTCGTACGGTGTTGCAGCATTCTCGCCCATGCTGCATTCTTCTCGTTTTTTCAACTGTTCACATTCGCCGTCGTACCAGTCGTTTCTGTGATTCGGAGTCGCGAAGCCTAGTGCTGTAGCCGAGGTACTACCTATGGCGGATCGGATGTCCCTCCAGCCATCTTCAAGTGTAGCTGCGCCAAGCTGCTCTTCCGTTGGTAGGGCCACTGCTAACTGCTGCGCGTAGTCTTGAGCCACTTCTACGTTACGAAGTTGCTCGATGTTGAGCCGCGGCGTTCGACTTCGACGCGTGGTGATAACTGTCGAAAGTTTTGAGCGCATGCATACAGCGACTAAGTAGTGATCCGAATCTATATTCGCACTGCGGTATGTGCGGACGTTGGTAATATCTGAGAAGAATTTACCGTCGATTAAAACGTGGTCGATTTGGTTTTCTGTTTGATGGTCGGGTGATCTTCAGGTGGCTTTGTGGATATCTTTGCGGGGGAAGAAGGTGCCTCGGACTACCATACCACGGAAGGCTGCAAAGTTTACGCCTCGCTGGCCGTTATCATTCGATACGGCGTGCAGGCTGTTTCGCCTGATTACCGGTCTGTACATTTCCTCCCTTCCTACCTGCGCGTTCATGTCGCCGACAACGATTTTCACGTCACGCGGCGAGCAACCATCGTATGTTTGCTTTTACTGCGCGTAGAACGCTTCTTTTTCGTCATCAGATTTCCTTTCGTGTAGGCAGTGGACGATGATGATGCTGTAGTTGAAGAAACGGCCCTTAAATCTTAACATGCACATTCTTGCGTTGATCGGCTGCCACCCGATCACACGTTGTCGCATCTTGCTCAGCACTATGAATCCTGTTCCCAGTTCATTGATGGAGCCACAGCTTTTGAAGGTAGCCGCTCGATGCCCGCTTTTCCACACTTTCTGTCCAGTCCAACAAAGTTCCTGCAACGCCACGATGTCGAAGTTGCGGGGATGTAGTTCGTCGTAGATTATCCTGTCACATCCTGCGAAACCTAGTGACTTGCAATTCCATGTTCCAAGTTTCCAATCGTAGTCCTTATTTCGTCGCGTGGGTCTTTGTCGATTGTATCGAGTCGTATTTTCTCCTATGTTATTCGCAATGGGGATTTTTACGGGTGGCTTATTAGGCCTACGCCAACACTCCCGTCTCGCCGGAGGACCATCGTGCCAGTTCTGTTTAACATCCCAACCAACACTGGGACAACCACGCTGATGGGGCTACCACCTTGGATCTAGCTGGGCGTGGTGCAGCGTTTCTTATTCAGTCGCTGGATGCCAGAACAGACGCTGTTTGAGCCGCACCTCCTTGGTGAACAGACACTCGGATCGTACCTCCTCAATCTAGCTGAAGTCAGAAGAACAACAGTGCCCAGGCTGCACTACCAGCTAAGCACACAACTCTTAGCTGGCGGTCTTTGTCAACGCTTGACCCGTGGATGCATGTGGTAGGAACTTGTGGGGAACTTGTGCAGTCAAGTTTCGTCAGGCATAAACTTTGTATCAGCTGACAAGCATTTGTAGCGGAGCATGTTTGTTGCCCGTATGCTCAAGTTAGGAGAAATCGTTTGTTCCTACGCGTAAACCTTGTTATTTTGTCCATACAATTTGTCCCGTCACTCCTCTGATAAGAGCATCGTACATCATAAAGATTTGTGCACGGTTGGCTAATGGACAGCTTGGCATCCGGAAAAGCTGCCGAAAAGCTGTTCACTGTTCCGAATAGTGTAACAATTATGAATGCAATTAATAAAACAAAAAAAAAACTGTGGAAAAGCCGCCGCCATTGCTGGTCGCTGAATGTGTGGTTGACTTTTTTTTCTACCCCCCAGTGAAGTCATCCACTGGACCGTGCTTATCGGAATCAATTGGAAATCAATAGACCACAGGTGGCCACAATGGGTCGGTGATTATTTTTTCGCAGCTTACCGCTTACGCGCACTGATTCCGGTTGGCCGCAGATGAGCCAGCAAAAATTACAATTAATGATGTGGGGTGCTTTGGGCGGCGAGCGTTGTGGTTCGGTTCGCTTGTCTAATTGACATCAGTGGCTTAGTTGTTTGAAATTTTTCATAGAGTTAAACCATTAATTTGTTTCGTGTTTTCAGATTCAATCGTGAAATATTTAAATTTTTAATCGAAATTATGCGAATATTGACTTAAGTCTCTCCTTCAAGTTTGATCGCGTATCGAAAACATCAGGATTGTAGTTCATTTGGTACTAAAAAGTTTAAACTCACAATTTCAGGCGCTCCAATCTGCTACAGTCTTGCTGCAATCCGGGCCCAACCCAGTGTGCGGGAGGATTTAAAGCTCAAGCGTGATTATTATTTCCACCACCGACTGTCAGGAGAGCCATCATCACGCTTACAGTCGCATCCGGTCATCATCATCATCAGAGCCAGAGAGAGAGAGCGCGGTCAAATCGTGTGTTTTGAAAATTGAAAACCACACGCACCGTTGGCTTTGATGACGATTTTATGTTGTGGCCAATGAATGGAGTGCCAACAGTGGTAATGGCAGTTTTATCGCTTCTGGCATTGTGTTCGCGACTGTGTTGCAAGCACAGGATTTGTTTGGGGCATTGTGTCCAGTTCCTGTCGTGATGTTGTGATTGTAATGCGTTTTGAAGAGGATGGGGATTATGGTGAGCTACTAGCTACTAAAGAGCTACAGCTTCGGAAGTGTGAAATGGCACAACCGTGTTTTCAACAAGCTGGAATGAATCATCGATGGATGCTGATTGAAAGGCCAACTAGTTGGCTTAGTTTATAGGAAGTGCTCCATAGTTATCGTTATTCATTTTTTGTGCACTTTTTGTGAATTTAGCAAGAATTATTCTTAAAATTGAAAGGAAATTCACCAGGATTATATCCAAGGGGTTGTATCAGGATTTATCAATAACATCTTTTTGTATCCCTTCAGTATTGATTTCTTTGAAAATTTCTCCAGGGACTCCTCCAAATATTCCTTCAGGAATTCCCTCAGGAATGTTCCTTCTCCCTTCTTTAGGTATTTTTCTAGAAATTTCTCAGAATCTTCAAAAACATTTTGAAACTGATTAACGAGATTCTTCAGAAATTCCTTCCGAAACTCTTTCTTGGATTCCTAAAGTGACTCCATAGGACATTCTTTCAAGGATTGCTACATTAGTCCATGCATGACATTCCTTCATGTATTTCTTCAAATATTTCTGCAGGAATTCCTCATAAAACATTGTAAATTTTTACCTAGAGTTTTTTTTATTTTTTTCGTAAATTCTTCTAGAATTTCTCAAGAAATTTTTGTACGACCAAACGTTTTCGAAGATGAAATGATTTCAGGAGAAATTTAACCTCAAAGGTTCACAGAATCTTTAAAATATTACTCTTTGGGATTAAAGCTTTTTCCCAGAAACTTTTTCAGAAATTATTGCTTGAACTCCTCCAGAGGTTCGATCAAATACATTAGTTAAGGACAAACGTTTTGAAATCCCGCTTCAAGAGTGCATGAGAACTTAAAACGCACAAATCTCAAGAAGCAAGCCTCAAGCATCAGTGCATTTCATTATTCTCTTCTTGCTCACTTGTAATAAGCTTAAAATAAGAAGATCAAATGCACTGGTGTTGTTTACGAAGAGATTTCTGCCCTCGAAATCGTGAGTAGGTGCCAAATTCGGCCATTGTGGCGGCCATCTTGGGATTCTAACAAGTCTGTCAATAACAAAATAAAACGAAAATCAGTGAAATACTATCAACAACCAAAATTTTTTATGCAACATTATGTGCTGATTTCGAGAGCGTGCTTCAAAAAAATTTAAGTAGGCTAGTTTTCAGTTTTTGCTGAAAATCGAGCTCCATAAGTTTGTGAAGGCTAGCCCCAAGCATCATCTGGTGGTTCTTTGTGTAAATACAGACGTCCTTGCAATAACAGAGGAGCAACCACGGGCGGTCAATCATGCTCATGCTCATGCGCAAAATTGAGCTCCATAAGTTTGTAAAATATGGCATTTACTAAAAATGTTGCAAACTAGTTATATGTACTGCTACATTTATTCTGGGATTTTTTCTGGCATTTATTTGAAAAATCCTCTAGGACATTCTCAGCAGATTCTTCTAGAAGTTCCTCCAGCGGTTTCTCCAATGGTTCCTTCAGGTATTCCTCCAGGCATTGCTTTATATTTATTCAAAACGTCCTTTAGGAATTCATTTGGAAGATTTTTCTAGAGATTCTTCCTACGATTCCTGCAGAAATCACTCTCAAATATTTGTAGGTATTCATTCTAATACTTTTTAAGGAATCTTTCAAGATTTTTTCTATGAATACCTGCAGAGGGACATCTTATTCTTCCAGGTATTATTTCGAATATTCCCTCCATAATCATTTTTTATTTATTATGTTTTCTGTTTTCTGCAGGATTTTCTTTAGAATTTTCTTGAAAAAAAACAGTTGCAAAACATTTTTCTTAAAATTCTTTCAGAGATATCTCCACGAGCTTTTTCAAGGATTCTTGTAGAGAATCCTCCACAGATCTCTCAGATACTTATTGAGAGATTTCTTCAAGAATTCCAGGAGTAAAATTGTCTGCGATTTCTGTAGTTAGTTTTCAATAGAAATACCTTCTGAAATTTCTGCCAGCTTTTTCCAGAAATCCCTCGCGAAATTTCCCAAGCATTTTTTTTTCTTGGAATTGCTTGTATAGTTCCTCCTAAAGGCTATCATGATTTTTTCTAAGAATGTTGTATTTCTAGGTATTATCCTAGGTATTCATCCAGGAATTTCTGTAGAGAGATCTTCGGAAATAGCTTCAGGAATTTTTGTCAAAAAAAAAAATGAATTAAAATCTGCAGAGATCCATCCCAAGCAACACACATGTTATAATAGAGTTAAGGCAGCGCAAGTTTTGGTTGTATATAAGTTCATTTGACGTAATTTTAACATTGTGTTTAAATAACGTAAAATAAACTTCTATACAACCAAAACTTGCGCTGTCGTAACTTTTATATAACATGTGTGTTGCTTGGGATAAGACATCCCCGTAGATATTCAAGTTGGAACCGCCGAAACAATCTCTAAAAAAGTACTTGTATAGGAATTTCTGCAGAAATCACGGGAGAAGTTTCTCAAAGAATTCTTGTCGAGAGCCTGTGAAGAATGTTTGAAGCAATCTCCGTACGGTTTCTAAAGAAAATTTTAGAATAATTTTTGAAAACTCCATGGAAGAACTTTTGAAGAAATCCCTTGATGAAATTTCCGAAGATAAAAATATCATCTCAAAAATTTCAAAAGTAATGCAAGCAGGAATTTCCGAAAGAATCCCTTAAACATTTCTGAAGAAATCTTCAGTAACATCAAATGCAGAAATCTCAGGAAGTACATTAAAATGAATCTCTGGAGAAATATGTGAAGAAACCCCAGGTTTTTCCAATAACTCCTTTGAAAATATCTGAAGAACTCTTTGGTATAGCTTCTTGAAAAACAAAAATATTGAGAAGTTTTTAGGAAAATTTTAGAAGACATCCTTTAATAAAATTCTTGTAGGATTATGTGGTAGTATTCTTGGGGAAACTGTGGACGAATTTCTAAAAAAGAAAGCAAAATCCTGTAAGAATACCTGGAGAAATATAGGTAAGCGTCTGAAAAGCTTGCTTGAAAAACTTTTCCAAAGAAATTTCCGTAGAAATTCCTAGAAAATATTCCTTTAATAAATGTTTCAAAAAAATCTATTGAGAAGTTAAAAGAATTGTCCTTAGAGGAAATGCAGGTTAAATTTCTGAGGTTATACATAAAGGAATATTGGATGAAATCCTGAAGGAATCCAGGTATGAACACCTGCAGACAAAATTTCTGCCTGAATCACTGAAAGTAATTATGCAAGAATCTCTGGAGGAATTCGTGCAGGATTTCTTGGATGAATCCCTGAAGAAATTCCTGAAAACATTTATGCGGAAATTTTCAGTGGAATCTCTAGAGAAACCCCCGGTGAACTTCCTGGATAAATAGCTGGACACTTCAAACAAATTCCTAGGAAAATTACTAAAGTAATTCCTGGTGAAACATTAGAAAGAATTCGTAAAACCTACCTTCCCTCATAAATTTCTGGAGAAATTTTTGATGGTTTACCTAAAAGAAACCGTGGAAAACATTCTCAAAGAATCCCTGGAAAAAATCTTAAAATAACAACGGAAGAGTTTCCGAGAGAAATCTTGCTAAATTTTTGAATCGAATCTTACAGGGTTTTATTTTAATAGGATCTCCAAAGACACTTATTTGAAGAATTTCTGAAGGAGTCTGTGAAGAGATTATAAAGTAATCCTTGAAAATTTTTTTTAGGAACCTTAAATTTTCTCAAAGAATAGCTGAATGTACATATTTCTAAAGTGAGCCATAAATGATTTTCTGAAAGCATTTTTGTAGGGGTTTATGCAAAAAAAAACAATAGATATTTTTGAAAGGAAACCTATAAATGCTTTCCAGGAAAGCTGGATAGTTTAAGGAGGTTCCTCTACAACAAAAATTGGACGGAAATTCTAAACTTTTCGAAAGGATTTACTGGAGGATTTTCTGAAGGAATCTAGAGAAGGTTTCGTAAAAAAATCCTAAATTCATTCAATTATTAGTGGGATAATCTCTATAAAACTTTAGTGAAAATTCTAAAGGAAACCAACACGACCAGAAGCACCTAATAGGATAATAACAAAATTATAACAACTGTTGCTAGAAATAACAGTAGTTGATATAATTTTGTTCTAAGGATTTTTATAGGTGAATAATCATTACAAAATCGTATCAAAATTTGTTATTATTTTAGAAACAAAATTATAACATTTTTTTCTATTTATTAAAACAGATGTAACGATGTTTAACGATGTTGGTCTATGTAATATATTTTGTAACACAATTATTTCAGAATTTCTAAGATTTTTTATGGCTCACTCAAAGTTCACATTTTCGGTAATACCAATCCGTGTGGTCAATTATGAATTTCAAATAACTCAACGTACATATGCACAGATGGGATTGGTATTACCGAAAATTTGCACTTTGAGTGAGTCGTTTTCGAGCATCTACCTCTACGTAGTTATCCGTATCAAACAGAATGCGAACGACGCGTTTGATCGCCTTCCAGGTAGCAATTGTTCTTCCTCTACAAGTGTTTGGGGAAGCGGTGCCTGTACGATAGGCAAACAGTTTCAAACAATAAACAAATCGCTTTCGCTCTTCGTACATATGTACAACAGACCCGACTAGGCGATCATAACAAAATTATAACATAATATGTTATTATGTTATACAGTTTTTTTCTAACATAGGCAGTTATAATTTAGATGCAGGATGTTGTTAAAATAACAAAAATTCTAACTAAAAATCATAAGGGTTCTAACAAAAGTGTATCAGAGTTTGTTACAAATACATCAAAAATATATCAAGCCCTGTTCTATGTTTTTGATAAAATATATCAAAATTATAATACAGTTTGATATTTTCAATTAGGGTAAAAATCAAATAGGGTAAAAACTAAATTTTATACTCATTTTTGGGTTATTATTTTAAGTGTGTTATTCTATTTTTAGAAAATAATAGGTCACATAAAAAAAACTTTCGTGTTCATTATAAAACTTACAAACCCGAACGGGATTTGAACCATTAATCCTGCCGTTGTAAATTTTCAGTCGCCTTTACCAATCAGGCTATCACAGCACTTGAAGCGAGGGGCGAAAGAAGCTTTACTGGTTCTACGTATTGGCAGTTTCCCTATTCCCCCATCTCTTGTTTGTCAGTCGCAGGACAAAAATAGACATAGATTTGAATGCAAGATCAAACAATGAACCTCTCTCACTCTCTTACCAACAGCGCTATCGTGGTGCGCAGACATGCGCACTGAAACACTAATAACGGTGGTGGCGTTCGCATGGCCCGTCGTCGGCTTTTTCCAAGGAACAAAGAGAACGACGAAAAAGTTGTTAGTCGACTATTTATGATTGAGCTTCGTCATAGGGTACATTTTGGCGGCGACAAAGACGCTAGTCTGAGTCGTCTTTCCGGACGGAGATGATTTTTTTTTGTTTTTGTTTTGTTCGCGCTGCGAGAACGGCGATTTTACACGTACCTACGTGAGCGAAGGTAGAATGTGGCTTTGTTTTAATCAGTGGCAATTATATCATATGCCGATATGATTACTTCTGCAGATGCTGTTTAGTTTTATTCTGTTTTAGATTATTTTTAGTAATGAATTGAATATTTATGACACTATGTGAAAGAATATATGGTCGAATAAAGAAGATCGAAAGAAAAAAATATATAATAGACAGAAGCAATCATTAATTGAGCAGAAATGTCTGTATAGTTGACATTTTTATTGATTACAATTATTTAGTACCACATTTGCTATCTCCACGCTCACTAACGTTGAGCGCATAGTGGGTAAGGTGCGATGCAAAGAGATAAGAGATCGGATAAGCGTCGAAGCACACTCTGTGGAAGCTATATGCAGAACGCATGAACCACACATAGTAGATGAGTTGCGATGAGTGCGGAGATGCGATGGAGCTGCTTCGACGCATGTGAACGCAAGAGAACGCAAGAGAAAGCAAGAGAACGCTTGTCGGGTATGGATTTTATGATTGCGCTCGTTGTGTATGTAAAGCAATGCGGATTTAATGTGTTGGGAACGCTAGTAGGTAATATAAAATGCTTTAATATGTTGTTGTTTTTAAACATAACTCAAATCTTTCTCAAATGACTTGCATTTTGACGATCCAGTCGTAATAAAAAAATATCATACTGTCTATCGATCGCCATGTAAAATAACATGCTTCATTGCATATAAAATAGTATTCCATCAAATCGAAGTTTTTTTACAGCATAATTTTATTATTATATGTGTAGGTATAAGAAAACATAGTATTTTCTCGGTTTGGGATTTAAATCAAGTGATCAATGTTTGATATGGTCGTTTGTTCAGTGCATGTTATTCATGTGCAAGTTAGAAAGTTTAAGGTTTTATGACATTCAACTTAATTTCTAAAAGGATTCTGATTAAAAGGTTCTGCTTTTTTCTTTGTCGGGCAAAACTAGATCCCTTAACGAAAAGAGTAAATAAACACGAATATTGACCATGCATCCAAATCATACTGCTTAAAACCAAAGAACACCGAATACAAAATTATAAATATTAATTAATTTCTCCTATCTTTAAAAATCATTCTCATAACATTCAACAAGGTATGTATGGTTATGGTGGATGTATAACATTATGGGTTTCACGCATTACGAGCTAAAACAACTTTTGTTGCTACGGTTTGTAAAAAAATGTTCATACTGACAACGATGAGTCATTTAACTAATCACTCTTAGTAATGTACACTGTACATATTTTTGTGCGAGGAATATGTAAGAATATGAATATGTTATGAATACTATTCAAACATGGAGAAATAATAGTATGATTTCATTGAACATCATGCAAAAATGAAACAGAAAAACGTATACATTTTTTAAATTGGATGCACCATCTTTGTTTACTCCTCCGTTCAACATCCATTTTCTCCGAATTTTAAATGAATTTGGTTGCATACGGTGTTTGGCGCAGTTATGTTTCAATAACACTGAAATAAATTTTGTGGTTGTTTCCACCGAATCCATGGTGAAATTAAGAACTGTACCAACAATTTTCAACCGAATGCAAAATTCTGTTAATTGTACTGAAACATTGTCAATATTACCATGCGTGAAGTACCATTGAGTAAAAACATTCTTGATGTTACTATTTTGACATTGTATTTTTGACCATGTTTATCTAAGACGCGCAACATTCAAGTCTACATGGTCGAAATTACAATGCCCAAATAGTAGAACCAAGAATATTTTTAGTCAACAGTAATACACGCATGGTAATATTGACAATGTTTCAGTACAATTAACAGAATTTTGCATTCGGTTGAAAATTGTTGGTACAGTTCTAAATTCTACCATGGATACGGTGGAAACGACAACAAAATTTATTTCAGTGAACGGTTGCAATTAGTAGAGACATGTCATGATTTATTAAAACTTTTACACATATTTATTGAAGAATTTCAGTTTATTGCTTGTGTACTTATTAGAGACATCTTTTCTCGTGGATATCGCCGAAAATTTTGTAATAAAAAAACCTATCCCCTGAATAATACATACCTGCCGATTTTTTGTTACTTTTTACCGAGACCAGCACAATCAAGTAGTCTACAAAATGTTCTAATGCCGAAAATCAGTATAACAGTCTCATATTGATTTAAATTGAAATCAACACTCAGATAGCCCAGTACACAAAGTATACATTCTTTTCTTAAATAATTAATTCAATAATCTCAATCTTGTACAGTTACACCAGATTTTTTTTTGAACAGGTCGGTTTTTGCTATTGCAACAGAATCAAAACTGACTTATAGCAAAAAAAACGGCTCGCGCAAAACAAAAAGCGGGTGCATTTTATCTTTCCGCTCTTATAGATGAAACGATCATTTCACTACCCACATCCAAAGAAGCGCTTCAACATATAAGCGACTTCATCGATCAAATCACGCGAGTCGTTGATGCGCACGAAATAGGCAAAAAAGGATGTGAAAACAACATGCGCACCCTCATTGAAAACCTCATGCACTATGGCCTATCAAACATCCCTCTTCTCATCTCATAACTTATCGCATCCGATCGCATCTCACCTTACCCACTATGGTCACAGCCTAACAATCATTACTTCATAATACATAGTCTGTTCAGTACTATTTGACGTTATAATTAGAAGTTAGAATAGCAGTACTATTAAAATGACATATTATTCCAACTTTGTTAACTCAATTTTGAGATTTAAAAAACTAATGTGGAGATGTATCACTTTTTGGAGCTAAAATTTTACTTAACCTATAACAATTGGAAATCGTAGAAAAGTGATAGGAATTTGGTACCGTAACAGGACTGGGATATTGAAAGAACGAAATAAATACTTAGATAAACATATCAATAGCTATGATGCTATATTTACCCAAAAACTCAAATAGAAGCAATGAATAAAATAAAAAATACGAAAGAGTCTGATAAAATTTCTAGAAGTTGCAATTCCTTTATTTTTTACTTCATAATATGAAACAACAGTCAATAAACTAAAGAAGTTAAACTATGTAATGATTATATCTACGATAAATTTTCTCCGATTTTGTCAATATTGATCTCATTCAATCCAGATTTATTTTTTTTTTCATCTAGAACAAATACGACTCGTGGGTTGAGGAAAACCCAAATTGCTATACGCGTGGAATTTTCTATAGACCAGCTGCAATAGCATATCTGCCAAGCCTAGGCCCAAAGTATTGACTTCAAAGTAATCATTACGAAGCATGTTTCACGAGAGACCATGTCTTTTAAATACGCTAATTCCAACAATGTCGATATTAGAATAGAGGAGCTTAGAAGCAAAGTATCATTTTGATGGCCAATTAGTCTTGTAGAGGTTCTTAGAACCGTTATGAAACCTCATACCTTTTATTTTGGTTTTATGATGGTTTTAAGAACCTCTTCTAGTATATTTGACTAAAAAATGTTACTTGGGAAAAACCCACTTTAGAGTAAATGAGCTTTGAAGTTTTTCACCAGTTTTTCATCCCATACAAAAATCTTGAAAAAGTTCCTGAAAGCTTGAAATCTGAAGATTTTTTTTATATGCTCAGCTCTAACTCGACAAAATGGTCACTTACACCTCTTTGCATCTGGGCCCCTCAATGGCATAAGGACATGTTCCAGAAAATTTGGACTTTTGGGAATACCGCGTAACCCAACCGTTCGCATAACCAATCAATAAAAAACAATGATTTCTTATTTAAACGAGTCGAAGTTCGCTTAAATCGGTTCAAAGTTGGAAAAATATGAGTACTTATCAGTTTTGAGGGTAGCCGGATACGCTTCCGGCATTCTACGCAATAAAAAACAAGCAAAACTGCAGCCCCTTAACGGCAATTGGGTTATAAAATTTTGAAAAATGTATTGATTTTTTATTTTATACGAAAGAGCACTTTTTTCTGAGCCACTATGATTTTGTTCAGATTTTTAGAACTTGATTTTGGTACCTAAAATCATTTTCAAACAGATTTTTTAAATCACGTTTTGACAGTTAGGCAACTGTTTGACAGCTGCGCCCAGTACAAAAGTCGAGGGGTGATTCAACAAATCGCTCCCATACAAACTTCAAATTGGTTTTTAAATAGTTTCCCGGACACCAAAATTAAAGAAAATTTGGATTTCGGCTCAGCTTGATATGCAGATTTAGAATATCGAATTATCCCAACACCGTTCCTCCTCTCCTCTTCTTGGCGTAACGTCCTCACTGGGACAAAGCCTGCTTCTCAGCTTAGTGTTCTATGAGCACTTCCACAGTTATTAACTGAGAGCTTCCTCTGCCAATGACCATTTTTGCATGTGTATATCGTGTGGCAGGCACGAAGATACTCTATGCCCAAGGAAGTCAAGGAAATTTCCTTTACGAAAAGATCCTGGACCGACCGGGAATCGAACCCGTCACCCTCAGCATGGTCATGCTGAATACCCGTGCGTTTACCGCCTCGGCTATATGGGCCCTATCCCAACACCGTTAAAGAAGCGAATTGAATGTTTTTTTCTTAAATTTTTCAATTACACCGAATAACGCTGTTTTCGTATAAGCATTTTTGATCTTTTACCTGCTATCCATCGACCTTTTGCCCTACAAACAATGAAAAAAAAACGAATACGTAATCAAATTTCTATTTTTTTGTAATACAGCAAAAAATTAAAATTATTTCATATTCTGATACAATTATGTTATTTTTTCAACTGATCCTTTTGATCTGTTGCAAAAATAACAAAGTAATAACAGAGTTTGTTCTGATTTATTTGTAACGAAATTAGTTACAAAAGATTATAATATATTTTGTTATATTTTAGTTCGAAAAAGTAATAAACAGTCCATGTCATAACAAAATTATAACATAATATGTTAGTTATAACACATTAAGATATAATTATGATATATTCTTGTTATGTTCATCTAGTCGGGGAGATGGTTATATTTGCGGTTTAGGGGAAGATGATATAGATCGATGAGATTAGAATTGAACCTTATGACAACCAAGCTGCCGGGTCATTAATTGGCTCGGTAGCTTAGTTGGTAAAGCACTTGTCTAGCGAAAAAGGGTCATGATTTCAAATCTCACCTGAGCTGTGGACTTTTTCCTAATTTAATCAATAATTTACCCATCTGTACATATGTACGTTGAGTTATTTGAAATTCACAAGATTTTAATAGTTTAATAATTTTTGTTATGTTGGTCGCCCGAGCTAAGAGATTTATAACAAAACTTGTAACAAATTTGTTCTGAAATATGTAACAGAACTTGTTATAATTTTGTTATGATTTCGCATGTTAAGTCTAACAAAATTTTATATGATCTTGTTATGTTATATCTCAATTTGTTATATTTTTGTTATTTTAACTACTTACGGTACATGTTTTATAACAACCGTTGTTACAAAAATCATTGTAACAAAATAACACAACGTGTAATAATTTTGTTTTGTCCATCTAGTCGAAGATCAACACAAGGACCTTCCCCCACGACTCAGAAGCGCTTGACTCTAGACCAGTGATTCCCAAAGTGGGCGAAATCGCCCCCTAGGGGGCGAAAACGATATCAAAGGGGGCGAAAATTGTAAAATTAGAAATTGGGGGGCGAAAAATCCAACAAGGGGGCGATTCTCCAAAAACCATTTCATTTAGAGATATTGCAGGTATTTTTTGACAGTTCGGTCTCTACGTCAAGAGTAGTTTTTGTCATTAGAATTGTCCGAATCTTTGTCGAATAATTCAGCTCGATTGGAAAATTTTTTATGTCAATTTTGGATTCAACAGGCTTAATCTATCATCCCATGACGCAAAGAACACAGTTACCAATAAATAGAATAAATTCCCCTTCAAGGGGTTATAATTGTTTATAGAAAAAATCATTTTGAAAATTTAATCTCAACCAAAGTCCAATTATTTCGGAGAATTTGATCATGTTCTTTTTTTGAGTCATCAGCCATTCAGTTGAAGCTATTCAGTTCTTTTCTAAAATAACAATTTTTGGTTTTTTTTTTTGAAACACAGCCACGGTTGAAAATTACAAATTATCAAATAACATCTGATTTAAAATAATAAATCTACTGAATGCACTTAATACTTAATACATGTTTGAAATTTTAACATTTACATATGTAGTGAGAAAGCATGTTACACTTTTGTTATCTGATATTTTTTTTTTTGAAAATGAAGTAATAATGAAAATTTGCAACAAAATGATTTTATAGATTCTTTATGTATCAAGAAATACGAACTTGTCTGTCCTTGATTTGTATCAGGTGTGAATTCAAAACGCGATTTTTTTCTTAAAGCTTTCATATATTTCAGGATATAGGAAAACTATGGAAGTATTTTGATTTTACCAGAGTTTTTCAAAGAATTTTAAACAAAATTCTGAACTTAATGATTTTATTCCAGGTTTGATTTTACAAATTTCTCGCTATTCGAAGTTGATATTCAAGATGACATTTTACGCCTACATATTTGGCAAAATTGCTGATATTTGCCACTCTACTTGAAAGGTTTTTGTTTTGTTATTTGGCATATTTATTACAGATTATCTAATTTTCGGTAAAGTTTCAATCTTTGCCGAACTTTCGAAGTTTTTGTCAGCAAAACCAAGACGACTTACAAAGCTGAATCCATACTTTCAATCTTCTTTCTTCGATATTTGAAAAAAATTATATTGAGTTACATTTTCTTAAAATTCTCCAAAAATATAAATTTAATATAAAGTTATTTAGTCACTATTCTGTTTTATAAATTATAGACTGGAAGTTGAATGAAAATGTAATGAATTTTTTTGGCGTGTCAAAACATTTTCAAAAAATCCAAAAAATACAGTGAAAATTAAAAAATTTTGTTCCAGTAACCTACGAAATAGACAGAATTTGTAGATTTTAATACAATTCCAAAATTTTGAATCTTATTTAAAAAAATGCAAACTTAGGGGGGCGAAAATATTTTTCAACAGCTTCAAGGGGGCGATTGCTCCGACAAGTTTGAAAACCATTGCTCTAGACCATCACCGAACAAAGATTCACACATACGGAAACGCCAGCCAAAATAATCCTCGTTACCTTCAATTCTCGATATCCTCAAGGAGTCTGCCGTCAACTCAAATTTAATTATATCAACCCCAAAACAGCTCTTCAGTTTGAGTGCTCGAATGTGTGCTGACAGCAGATTTCATTATTCCGAGACTCACTTCCACGGAAGTCACCTGCCTCGGTTACGCCATAAGGGAGATATCCGTTTAATTTCTCATCAACCGTGTTTGCTAATAATAATCCATACAGATTATTGAATTATAGTCACGGCGGTGGACGACCGTCACACGCTGGAAGCTAGTTCATCAACCCTATGAATACTGAATACTTTCTTGCACCCTGCAACCCACCCACCATCCAAGAAGATCAATTACCCGGGCGAATTGTTTTCCGTACCTCTTCCGTTCGCCGGCGAAATTATAAAGATTTCATATTTTCGATTAGTCTCTCAAACCAGGTCAGTTAGCGCAGTTCCGCTTTCTACCAGGATGAGGCGAAGCCCAGCCCACCTCCACCCTTCGATTGCGCGCCGGTGATTGAGTACATCCTCCTTGAGCGGATCGTCGTCGTCGTTCCAACCAACCGAGGCTCAGAAAACGGCAACAATTTCATCATTTTCAAGCATAAATCAATTATGAAGTCTCTTGCTCGGGAAAAGCGAGGGCCCGTTCCGGACCTCGTCGTCGGTATAGAGGGATTAGCATCTATGTGTAGGCTAACGAGCGCATCCTCACCACACTGCGATTTAGGTTATGTTATATGGCAGACAGGCAGGCAGTGTATGATAGTTGTTGGTCGTCGAACGGAAACCACCATCAGCAGGAGGAGAGGGGGAGAGGTCGGAAATCTGACTGGCAAACAATATCCGGCCGCCGTCGTCGTCGATGTCGGTGGGATAAGTCGATTCCGGGGGCCACATTCGGTAGACTTAATAGTCACGTACCTATCACGTTTTTGGTCGTTGATAGTTGGGGCTACCATGTGCTGATGATGATGGTTTACGGGCGCTCGTTCTGTGGGATTGTTTTCGGAGCCGGATTTGACAGCCAACATGGTGTAGCTTGTGCAGCTGCACGATGGAAGACGGTAGAAGATCAGAAGGAAATTAATTTGGATTAAATTGTGGATTCTCATTAAAAAATTACTACGGATATTGTATTAATTTACTCATATAGGATGAAAACAGAGGATGTACCGCTATCAGGTAAAGAGGAGTGAATTTGGCTTGAAGGCTTGTTTTGTTTTCGTAGTCAACCATTTTTTTACGTATCACGATGTTTTAGGGAAAGGACTGACGGAGGTTAGAATTCTTACATACATTGACTTGCACAATATCACAATTAGAGTGACATATAACAACAACAATAGGCTTATTTGACGGAAGCTAACGATCCCTCCGCATCTGGTGGTAAGATTGAGAACCCTATGAAAAGAGTGACTCCGCCAAAAAGTGCCATGGCGCAGCATAGGCAAAGTGCACTTTTTCACTTTTACATATTGAATTCCGCCTTGTAGAGAAGCAAAGGAGCACATTTGGGAAAGAAAATTTAATTCTTTTTCAGATGCGCTTAGGTCCGGTAGGTACTTACGAACAATGTATATGATTAATTTGAGGAGCTCTTGCTATGTCTCCGGCGGGCAATCTCCCGGATTTTTTGTTAGTTGGGTAATCCGGTGTCTGTCGTTCTGGACATCGAGTCCAGAGTGATGATATTAAAAGCCATTAAAAATGGAAAATGCAAAATATGGGTTTATTTTAACCTTCGTTGTGCATTAGGGTCATTATGACGAAATAATTTAGATCGAGGATCACTCACTGTCAAGGATGGGAAAAAATCATTAATTTATTGCGTATCCCTCATTGCCTATTCTTTCCAATCGCCGAGCACCGAGCGACGCAAGCAACGACGGCCGAATGAATCGCTACCGAATCTGAGTGCCGAAGGCGAACGAACCAAGATTGAACGAATGTTTGCGTTCTGAGTCGGGTGCGAGAGCATTCATTTTGGAACGTTCATTTGGCGTTCAGTGGAAGCATTCAGTACTGGGAATTGAATCAGTGAGTGCGTTTTGATTCAATCAGCTGAATGCCACTCGGTAGTTGAGAGAGCGAACGTTTTTGTCGTATACAACGATGCAAGCTGATTTATTTCGCACTCTATTTGTTTCTCTCCCGATTCGCTTCGGTGGCGTCGATGGCGAGCCGTTCGTGTTGCGTTCGTTCCTATAGCGCCGTGCTCTCACTCAGCATTGGGTTGTTGGCGTTCTTTTTGCTATTTTGCATCGCCGGTATTCGGGTGAGCGAATGAGTTTTCCCATGCTTGCTCACTGTGTGGCGCTAGTGTTCTTAGTAGCATCCAAATCAGTCTTAACGTCGTATATATCGTGTTCTGAGCCACTTAGAAGGATACTGTCATCGACAAAGTTACTCAGAAGACTATTATAGCTCTCAAATAGGAAACAATTTAGTTCGAAAATCAGTTCAGTCTAAACGTCGTATATCTCGCGTTCTGAACATCTTAGAAGGATACTGTCTTGCGAAAAGTTATGCAGCAGAATGAGAGCTTTCAAATGGAATGCAATTTTGTGCGAGAATCACTCACTGCGTGGCGCTAGTTTTCTTGGGAGCTTTAGTCCTAACGTCGTTTATCTAGCGTTCTGGACCAATTAGAAAGATACTGTCTTGGTCAAATTTGCACATAGAATTCAAAACTTTCGCATTAAAACAATCTAGTTTGAGAATCACTCACTACCCTTGTATTGCTAGAAGCATCCAGTTTAGTCTCAAGGTCGTGAATCTCGCGTTTTAGACCACTTAGAAGGATACGGCATGGTTGCATAGAGGATTAAAGGCTTTCACATAGAGCATAGTTTAGGTCGAAAATTACTCACTACGTGACACTAGTACTTTTGGAAGCTTTTAGTTTCCTCTAAACGTTATAAACCTCCTAGGTGGATACTGTCTTCGGCAAAGTTACTCAGAAGACTGAAAGCTTTCACATGGAAAACAAACTGGATTACCTGACTTCACCCACTTAGAAGGATACTGTCTTTGACAAAGTTTCTTTTTCACATAGGAAACCATTTAGTTCAACATTCGCCTCCCACTGGACTCGGTCCTGGGCCAATCGCTACCAGTCACCCTGAATTTTTAGAGCCCTTAGGTCCTCCTCGACTGCAAAAAGCCAACGTGTGCGCGGCCTACCACGAAGCCGACGGCCCCTTCCTGGTTCTCTGCTGAATATAATTTTAGCTTGTCGTTCCTCCGGCATGCGAGCTACGTGCCCAGCCCACCTCAGCCTGCCGTGTTGTACTTGCTTCACTATACTCCTCTCTTTATATACTTGGGTCAATTCGTGGTTCATGCGACGCCGCCAGATGCCGTACTCTAGTTTACCGCCGAGTATTGTTCGCAGCACTTTACGTTCGAAAACTCCAAAGGCCCTCCGATCAGCTTCTCTTAACGTCCACGGTTCATGGCCGTATAAAGCGACCGGAAGAATCATCAGAGTCTTGTACAACGCGAGTTTTGTCTTCGTTTGCAGCCTACGGGTTTCGCAGACCGAAAAAGGCCCGATTCGCAGCTGCACCGAAAATCGAAAATTTAAAATTTCTGCATACATTTGGCTAAGTTTTCCCATACAAACTTCAAGCTCTTTGAGCGACCCCTTAGACTTAATCTACCAGAGTTATGGTCATTTAGGTGTTCCGGACCAGCACCCTTGGAAGGAGCCATGCATAAAATGTAACAAACACATACATGCGACACATCAAACTGCGGCATTTTCGATAACCTGATGAACAGTTAGCAAGAAAACAGTCTCAGACCATATCTGAACCGGTAGTGTTCCGGAACCGGTTCCTGGTGTCCCGCCGGAAGTAGCCAAATATAAAAAAAATCAAATCCATGCACGCAACATATCAAAGCGGGGCTTTTTTGATAACCTAATGAAAGCTGGCAAGAAAAAAGTCTCAGACCTTATCGGAACCGGTTTCGGATGTTCCGCTGGTAGTGGCCAAATATAAAAGTAAACTAAATCCATGCATGCGACATATCAAAGCTAGGCTTTTATGATAATGAAAGGTTGGCATAAAAAAAAGACTCAAACCATATCTGGACCGGTAGTGTTCCGGAACCGGTTCCGGGTGTCCCGCCTGAAGTGGCTGTATATAAAAGTGAACAAAACTTATACATGCGGCACATCAAATCACGACTTTTCCGAACATGATGGCCGCTTATCAAGGAAGTAGGCTATGGGGCTGTCCATAAACCACGTGGTCATTTTTTTTGGGACTTTTCCACCGCCCCCCCCCCCCCCCCGCGTAGTCCATACAAAAATTTTTATTTGTCCATCAGTGAATCAAAATTCAACCATCGTGCAACAATAACGACAATGTCGCAACCTGAATTTGTTGCGACATTCTACCCAATGCGACATACGTTTGTCCCAACTTGAACAGAATAGGACAATGATCGTGCACCACCAGTTTAGAGATTTTTAAGGCTTGTATAGTGATTTTCGAGCGGTAACTTCGAGTCCGTAAACACTGCAACGCTACTGAAGATGTACCATCAAAAAGTTTCGATTTTGGATTGGTAATAATTGATTATTCACGAGTTGAAAAGTACGCAACAAATTCAGGCTCCGTTTTGTCTGCAACAAAAATTTTCGAGATCATGTCATTATCTGTTACCAGTTGGGATAAAGAGTAATCGCCGCGCCTTCTTTGTTGCTTGTTTTGTGCCTCTTTTGTCTGACAATTCTCTTCACTGTTGTCCATACAAAATGGTCATTGGCCGAACCCCCCCCCCCCCCTCATGACCACGTGGTTTATGGACAGCCCCTATGACCACATTAGGGACTGCCAGTAGTGCCGAAACTAGTTCCAAGTTTCCCTCCAAAAGCGGCTAAATTCATAATTGAACCACACCCATCCATGCGAAACAGCAAAGCGCGGATTTTTTGATAGCCTAATAAACTTATCAAGCAAATAGGCTCAAACCAGACCCATGCATTAAGGCGAAACTGGAAGCTTTTCCTAATTTTTTTGGTTTTTGATTTTTTATAAAATAACGAAGCAATATTTTCAAAATCGGTTTTCGTGCACATGTAGAGTATGGATCAAGGAATGTCCTGAATTTTTTACAGGTTGAAAATGTTTTTCGTTTTTGCAGAAACCATTTTTTAGTAAAATTTTGTTCAAAAATGGTTTCTGCAAAAACGAAAAACATTTCCGACCTGGAAAAAATTCAGGAGATACCCTGATCTATACTCTACATGTGCACGAAAACCGATTTTGAAAATATTGCTTCGTTATTTTATAAAAAATCAAAAACCAAAAAGTGAGGAAATGGATCCAGTTTCGCCTTAAGGTATCGTGGTTTTTTAGGTAACATGATGAACAGTTGCAAAAAAATAGACGCAAGTCATATCAGTGTGTTACGGAACCGATTCCGGGTGTCTCGTCAAAAGAGGTCAAATGTAAAAGAGAACCAATACATGCGACATATCAATGACTTATTCAGTAACATGATAAACGGTTAGCCAGCAAATAATCACAGACCATATTTGGGAGAACCGGTAGTGTGATGAGACGAGTAACCCGCCGGAAGTGGTAAAATATAAAGGAAAACCAAACCACACACTCAGTTGAGCTCGGCTTATTTTCATTCTCTTGCCGAGATCCGCACAGCCGAGCGCTCTGCAATCGCAATTAAACTGAGATTTCAGCAAAAAGTAAAGTTTATTCATAGCAGCACCCATGGGTGCCGCTATCATCAAACATTAAACGTCAAGCGTTTAGCCGAGATTTCAGCTAATGAACTTTAACCGAGATCCGCACAGCCGATCTCGGCAGTCTGTTTCAAGTGTGCAGAGCGGCGTTTTTGATAATCTGATCATCATTCTGATGAACGGTCAACAAGGAAATAGTCACAGGCCACATCTAGAACTAGTAAAAGTATTTCGGAATCGGTTGCGGGAGTTCCATCGAAAGAGATTAAATAGAAGTGAACCAAATTCATGCAAGCGATACATCAAATCGTGGCTTTTTCAAAAAATTGCCGAACGGTTGGCAACAAAATAGCCTCAGTTCACATTAACATTCGGCTTTTTAGGTAACCCGATGAACAGTTGACAAGTACATAGTCTCAGACCATATTTGAGATAACCGGAATCGGTCCCGCCGGAAGTGGTTATACGTAAAATTGAACAAAACCCATGCAAGCTGCACATCATATATAGGAATTATAAAAGTGAACAAAATAAACGTCAAAGCGATAAACGTTGGGTAAGATTATAATTGAGGAAATGGTGAAAGTCTTCATATACGCAAGAGAACAAAACCGTGACCAAAGCGATCTCATCAAATCACACCATTTCAGATTCCTGCGGTGTAAATATTTAGTAGGATGGATCAACGTTTTATGGAAAAGTAAGAATTTTATCGCATCAACTCCGAATAAGTTTTTTTCAATCTTCAATCTCCTTTTGCTTCTAAAATAACAGCTCACAATTTGGGTGCGGCTAGTTGAGCCCTTGGCACGGTAAAGGCTGGGTATGCTGCGCAATTCAGATCCCATTGTGATCCACTAGCCTCTGCCCAGCAACTCCTATCCCTACCTCCACGCGGTACCGGCCGGAAACTATGAGCAAGCTTAGGGAAGATCGGGTAACCAACCCCGGTGGGACCTTTGGTCGTAGGCTGACAGGGAAGGGGGGGTTTGCTTCGGCAAACATGAGCGTCTGTTCTCCAGGAGGAGCGGCTCACAACAGCGTCTGATCCCCATGTTAGGGGCGGCTGATCTACGTCCGAGTGCCAGGGAAGGACTCTAAGCTCAACTGTGCACTATGGTCCTCCGGAAAGTAGGGTATCAGGCCCTACGAGCCAGCCGTAAAAAACCATTGTAACGGAAAATCAGCAACAGAATAATACGAATCGAGACCAACGGCAACGACCCCAGCGAACAAAAAGGACTTGCGATTGGAAACTCGGTACGTGGAACTGCCGATCTCTCAACTTCATTGGGAGCACCCGCATACTCGCCGATCTACTGAAGGACCGCGGGTTCGGCATCGTAGCGCTGCAGGAGGTGTGTTTGACAGGATCCATGGTGCGAACGTTTAGAGGTAATCATACCATCTACCAGAGCTGCGGCAACACACGCGAGCTGGGAACAGCTTTCATCGTGATGGGTGATATACAGAAGCGCGTGATCGGTTGGTGGCCGATCGACGAAAGAATGTGCAGGTTGAGGATCAAGGGCCGATTCTTCAACTTCAGCATAATAAACGTGCACAGCCCACACTCCGGAAGTACTGATGATGACAAGGACGCATTTTACGCGCAGCTCGAACGCGAGTACGACCGCTGCCCAAGCCACGACGTCAAGATCATCATAGGAGATTTGAACGCTCAGGTAGGCCAGGAGGAGGAATTCAGACCGACGATTGGTAAGTTTAGCGCCCACCAGCAAACGAACGAAAACGGCCTACGACTCATTGATTTCGCCGCCTCCAAAAATATGGCCATACGTAGTACCTTTTTCCAACACAGCCTCCCTTATCGTTACACCTGGAGATCACCACAGCAGACGGAATCTCAAATCGACCACGTTCTGATTGACGGACGGCACTTCTCCGACATTATCGACGTCAGGACCTATCGTGGCGCCAACATCAACTCCGACCACTATCTGGTGATGGTCAAACTGCGCCCAAAACTCTCCGTCATCAACAATCTACGGTACCGGCAACCACCACAATACAACCTAGAGCGACTGAAGCAACCGGATGTCGCCTCAGCATACGCGCAGAATCTCGAAGCCGCGTTGCCAGACGAGGGCGAGTTCGATGAGGCCCCTCTAGAGGACTGCTGGAGTACAGTGAAAGCAGCCATCAACGACGCAGCCGAGAGCACCATCGGGTACGTGGAACGGAATCGACGAAACGAATGGTTCGACGAAGAGTGCAGAACGGTTTTGGAGAAGAAGAACGCAGCGAGGGCGGTAATGCTGCAGCAAGGGACTCGACAGAACGTGGAACGTTACAAACAGAAGCGGAAACAGCAGACCCGCCTCTTTCGGGAGAAAAAGCGCCGCCTGGAAGAAGCGGAGTGTGAAGAAATAGAACTGCTGTGCCGTTCCCAAGAAACACGGAAGTTCTATCAGAAACTCAACGCATCCCGCAACGGCTTCGTGCCGCGAGCCGAAATATGCAGGGATAAAGACGGAGGCCTCTTGACGGACGGACGTGAGGTGATCGAAAGGTGGAAGCAGCACTTCGATCAGCACCTGAACGGCGTGGAGAGCGTAGGCACGGGAGCCCACGGCAACGGAGGAAATGACGACGCCAATGCAGCGGAGGACGGAAATGAACCAACTCCCACGCTGAGGGAAGTTAAGGATGCCATTCACCAGCTCAAAACCAACAAAGTAGCTGGTAAGGATGGTATCGCAGCTGAACTCATCAAGATGGGCCCAGAAAAGTTGGCCACCTGTCTGCATCGGCTGATAGTCAGGATCTGGGAAACCGAACAGCTACCGGAGGAGTGGAAGGAAGGGGTAATCTGCCCCATTCACAAGAAAGGCGACCATTTGGAATGTGAGAACTTCAGGGCGATCACTATTTTGAATGCTGCCTACAAAGTGCTATCCCAGATCATCTTCCGTCGTCTGTCACCTAAAACAAATGAGTTCGTGGGAAGTTATCAAGCCGGCTTCATCGACGGCCGGTCGACAACGGACCAGATCTTTACCGTACGGCAAATCCTCCAGAAATGCCGTGAATACCAGGTCCCAACGCACCACCTGTTCATCGACTTCAAAGCGGCATACGATAGTATCGACCGCGCAGAGCTATGGAGAATCATGGACGAAAACGGCTTTCCTGGGAAGCTGACTAGACTGATTAAAGCAACGATGGACGGTGTGCAAAACTGCGTAAGGGTTTCGGGTGAACTATCTAGTTCATTCGTATCTCGCCGGGGACTGCGACAAGGTGACGGACTCTCATGTCTACTCTTCAACATCGCGCTGGAAGGTGTGATGCGACGAGCCGGGCTCAACAGCCGGGGAACGATTTTCACAAAATCCGGTCAATTTGTGTGCTTTGCGGACGACATGGACATTATCGCTAGAACATTTGGAACGGTGGCAGAACTGTACACCCGCCTGAAACGCGAAGCAGCAAAGGTCGGACTGGTGGTGAATGCCTCAAAAACAAAGTACATGCTGGTAGGCGGAACCGAACACGACCGGATCCGTCTGGGTAGTAATGTTACGATAGACGGGGATACTTTCGAGGTGGTGGAGGAATTCGTCTACCTCGGATCCTTACTGACGGCTGACAACAACGTGAGCCGTGAAATTCGGAGGCGCATCATCAGCGGAAGTCGGGCCTACTATGGGCTCCAGAAGAAACTGCGGTCGAAAAAGATTCACCCACGCACCAAATGCACCATGTACAAAACGTTAATAAGACCGGTAATCCTCTACGGGCACGAGACATGGACCATGCTCGAGGAGGACCTGCAAGCACTCGGAGTTTTCGAGCGACGCGTGCTAAGAACGATCTTCGGCGGTGTGCAGGAGAACGGTGTGTGGCGGAGAAGGATGAACCACGAGCTCGCTGCACTTTACGGCGAACCCATTTTCCATTTCCATTTCCATTTTCTGCATTTTTCTCGTAAAGAGGTCAAATTTCACATGGATCGTGTTACCAATGATAATACATAAAATATAGCCTAAAGTGTGCTAAAAAAAACTTAAAGTTAACCTTCTTCATGCATTAGCTGACGCTCACCCCGCTGCCGTAGTGAAAAGAATGGGGTCATAATGATCCCAATGCATTTTGCAATATTTTTTAGCTCTGTTTTGCTGTTGAACATAGCATCGGAATATGTACCACCAATAAGTTTCCCAAACCGACGATGGTTTTGTTAAAATGGTTGGTTTTCTATATAAAGGACTCAGGAACATTTTGACTAACGTCGACGGAAAGATCTTGAGTATTTATTCGACGAGAAAGGCACTATCACCACTAGGTGGATTAATCTGGTGAAACCTGTATTCAGAAGACCGAAAGGTATTATATACAGCTTTTGATTTATGGAAACATATTTAAAATTAGTTGAACAAAACGCAAGATATTTTAATTTTAGTAAATTCCATGTTTTAAAAATTGTTAAACTCGATATTGAACTAGGGAATCGCGCCACTTGGGCGGTGGCTTCTATATTCGTCTGTTTTCCACAATAACTCAGTCAAATTTGAACCTATTGACACAAGTTTTGGAATGTGATGAAATAGGTATGGTATCTACACGTGTACAACATTTCAAGTCAATTGGTTCAAAGTTGACTGAGTTATAGTGGAAAACAGACGAATATAGAAGCCACCGCCCAAGTGGCGCGATACCCTATAACTCAAAAACAGTTCTGACACATTCTACCGTGACGTTACAACGTTTTGACGCATTTTCGGTCATATTTTCCACTATTATTTGTAAATTCGATCGTAAACCCTCTAATATTATTGCACATCCTTGTAAAATTTCTAATAAGTATGATCTGTTGAACAGTTAGTTGTCATCTGAAAAGTAAGTCAACAATGGGAATGAGTACCGTGACGTTACAACGTTGTAACGTCACGGTACTAATTCCAATGTTTAACATACTTATCCAATGAAAACTTACTGTTCAATAGGTTGAACTTATTGGAAATTTACAAGGAATCCGAATATGCAAAAATATTTGAGGGCTTACTGTCGAATTTACGAGTTATGTATAGTGAAAAATCTGACCAAAAAGGCATCGAAACGTTGGAACGTCACGGTAGAATGTGTCTTCTACATAACAATTTTTGAAGCACGGTTTCCAAATCAGCACTAAATTGTGCCTAAAAAACTTTGATCGTTGGCTGAAGTTCGCGACTTTCGTTTTATTTTGTAAACTAGTGCAATCAATGATTAACCGTTGTCCTCCAAGGTTCAGGCTGTATCTGAGTTGGGAGACATTATACGAAGAAGAATAAACTATGCTGGTTTGCTCAAATTTCCTTTTCGCAAAGGTGGTTTATCAAGAAATTCCAAATTATTTGATGAAGAGGAAAGCAATCAAAAAAACCATTACATTCACATTGCAAAAAAATAAACAATGTTTTCGAATGGTGTTTATTCAAATACAAAACAAAGTCTTCCCACCTTCAAGCTACATCACCTTTGAAAGCCAAGTTGAATCCCTATTTCAAGAATTACTCAAGTCCGAATCAACCACAGAAATTCCCCGAAAACACTGCCATCAGCCACGTCGTCAGTTTCCCCTTCCTGCACCGCATTCATCCAAGAAAATCCCCCTCGACGACACGCATCCATCACGCAAGCTTTCGAATTGATGACGCCACCACCCCCGCCCGCCAAAATCACTCAAGCCCTGCGGGGTCGAACGACTCAGCAAACAGTAAATAAAACTTTTTCGCTCGGTTCCCCTTGCTTTGGTTCGTTCCCAGCGGGCACACGCATCCCCACGACTCACTGCGGAGGTGTTCTCGGTCGGCAACGGCACACACAACAGGTCACCCGATCGAAGCTCGCTCGGAAACAATCAACACAAACGGCAGCATCAGGATCGGGCTCAAGCAGGACCGAGAAAGTTCTTTCGTTGCAGAGATTGTGCCCCACCGTGGCTCCCTACACACACGCACCCACCACCCCCCATCGAGATTCTTAGAGTTGGAGCACGTGTAAATACACAGGCATCGAGAGGAGCAGCCGTTCGCTAATTTAGATTAATGAGATTTAATTAGTGCTACGCATGGGAGACCTTTCCGCCTGCACGACCATGCAGGCTCTCCGTCCGGGTTGCGTGTTGACTGAGCATCAAACCCCGCAAATTCTATTCCGTGTACCTACCTATCTATAGGTATGAGATGAGGAACCTGGTGGGTGGACGTCTCGAGACAAACAATCACAGCTTGCCCTAGTCTTGGTTTTGGTCTCGGTTTGGTGGCTGATTTAACCGGGGAAGGAATCTTCCACATCACAGGAAATTCGCTGCTTGATTCGTTAGCTTGCTTGTGGGAAACGTTCATTTGCAAGGTAAATTAGTGACATTCGGACGGAAGTTGTGTTTCTGTTTGGTTTGATTTATAATGATTGATGCGTTTCGTTTCATTGGGCTTTGATTTGGTTGGGTGGCGATGGCTGAATATGGCACGTCTATAAACTACGTGGACCAAAAGCTGACACTTCGTGGAACTGTTCAAATTATTTACAGAATCATAATAACAAGCTACGATGGAAAAATTTCTCGTAAGAAGTTTTCTCAGTAGGAGGTGCTGTGGTAGAGCTATTGATAACACATACCATATTATCTCAGCTCAAGAAAACGGTACAATTCAGATGTTTTCTGTAAATATATTTGTCTGGCCAAACTTTGTCCAGTTTCGTAATTAATTATTCTTAATTCCCCCCCACTCTATCACCAAATATGCTTTAGCTGACTTCTTCGGGAATTCCTCCCGAGATTCTTTCTGGGATTTCATCAGTATTTTCAAAGGAATTCTTCCCGAGATTCTTTCAGCGAAGGCTCCAAAATTGTTTCTACGGCTCCTTACAGAATTCTCCCTGGGATACCTTCAATCATTTCTCACGAGCTTTAGTTAAACATTTCTCCCGGAATTTCTTCTGTAAAATTTTCACGCGTTATTCCCGAGATTGCAGAGGGTTTCATCCTGGGTTCTTTCGGGATTCTTCCGGGATTTTTTCAATGATTTTCCTAGATTTCCTTAAGAGATTCCTCTCGATGTTTGTTTAGGTATGCTTTCAAGTTTTCTTCACATAAATCCTTTAGGGATTTCTTTTGATATTCCTTTACGGATTCTTTCCGGGATTCTTTCCGGCATTTTTTAAGGTATTTCATTAATTTAAGGATTTCTTCGAGGATTCCTTCTGGATTCTTCCAGGAATTCCTCCAGAAATTTCTTCTGTGATTTATGGGCCTTTTTGGCGCTATATCGGTCTTCGGGTTTCTTTAAAAACAACCTATAAACCCGATGTTTCGAATGTTTGTTCATTCATCCTCAGGGCAAAAACAAACAGTTATTTCTATGGATTTGTCCTGAGGATAATGAATAAACACTCGAAACGTCGGCTTTCAACCTAACCGATTGTTTTTACAGAAACCCGAAACCAATATAGCGTCAAAAAGTCCCATTCATTATCAAGACGGTTGGAGATCAACCAATTGCTTCCGTGATTCCTTCATTGATTCTCCCGGGTTTTCGTTAGAGATTTATCATAATACTTCTTAGGGATTTCTCAAATAGTATTTTTATAATAATTCCTTTAGATATTCATCCAAGAATTTCTCCGGGATGCATTTAGAATATCTCCTCATTTTTCTTCGTGCCTTTTTTTGGGAATCTTTTATGAACTCCTTTAAAGATTTCTCACGGGATCCCATCATTGAGGTCTCTCAGAATTTCTCCCAGGCTTCTTATCCGCATTGTTTCATGTGAGATTGATTTGGGAATTTCTCTAGAGATTCTTAAAGTAATTCCTTTTGACATTTATCCAGTTTTTTATTCTTTTCCTTTAAGGATTTTTGTCAGGATTCCTTTGAGGATTTCTCCCGGAATGCATTCAGAAAATCCATACAAAATTCTTAGAATATCCAAAGTTTCATTCGGGATTCCTTCTTGGATTGCTCTCGGGTTTCTTCGTAGATTTCTGTCAGGATTCCTTCAGGGATCCCTTCAAGGTTTCCTTCAGAAACTCTTCTTAAGATTCATTCAGAGATTACTCCAGGATAATTTTATGGATTGCTCCCGAAACGCTTTCTCCTTTCTTGCATTATTGAAGGTTCATGATCACGAATTGAAGTTTGCATAGGAAATGGCTTAGATGTTTCTAGGATATTTCCGTGACATTTTTAAACTCTGGCAGCAACTCAAGTTGGATTTCCGATATGAAACAGTTCTGCTCAAACAATGGGATGCGGTAACCAAGGGCAGGTTGGGTGTGTACTCGTAGGACAAAAGAAAAATTTCCTGCGTTTTCCATTTTCTAGGGCGATTTTGAAAGTTTATATTCAAAAATTTACTCTAATTTTATAAAATTAAAGCTTAATTCTTCCAAGAAATTTCTTTGCATTTTTTTTGAAAATAGAGCCAAAATCAGTTAAGGAATATTTCAATATTTTTTGCAGAGTTCTTTTGGCTCAATTGAGTTTTAAATTTTGTAAAATGTATTGATTTTTTTTATTTTATACGAATGGGCACCTTTTTCTGAGCCACTATGATTTTTTACGGATTTTTTGAACTTTATTTTGCTACCTAAAATCAATTTCAAAGAGATTTTTTAAAATCACCTTTTGACGGCTGCGCAACTGCTTGACAGCTGCGCTCAGTACAAAATGCGACGAGGGATGATTCAACAAATCGCTCCCATACAAACTTCAAATTGATTTTTAAATAGGTTCCCGGGCGCCGAAAATCATGAAAATTTGGATTTCGGCTCAGTTTGGAATGCAGATTCAGAATATGCAATTATCTCAACACCGTTTAAGAAGCCAATTGCAATAAATTGCTTGTGGTGTAGTAATGATGAGCTTCAGATGAAAATCCTACTAAAAAAACTAGAAATTATAATAGCATATCAACAATTGTGTGTAAAAACGGGTGGTGGCGAATGTCTTTAGGAATTCCTTCAGAAATTTGTTAACAATTTTGGTTAGAAATCTATTCAGACCCTAATTCCTACTAGTAATTCTCTCGATTTTTTTCCATTGCGGGATTTCTCCTCTACCTATTTCCCCTTTGAATTGTCTCACATGTTTTCATCCAGAGGGTTTTCAAATACTTGTTTCCATGAATGATTCCTTTCGAGATTTTTTGGAGTCTTAAAGTGTTCTCGTGGTATTTCTATAAGAGGTTTTCAGAGTTCCTCTTTGAATTTCCTTAATATTTCATCCCAGTTTTCCTCAGTCTTTCTTCCGAATTTCCTTTCGAGATTTATCTAGTAGGTCTTTGCGGAGTTTCACGCAAAATTGTACCTTAATTCCTTTCGTTGTTTTTCGGGAATTTCATACCATGAATGTCATTGGTTATCGAAGGTTATCGAAGTTCTGGAAAAATCCTTGTAACTCTGGGTGCAACTTTTAAAGAAATTACAAATGGAGTACCCATAACATCGGGACAATTTGCGGTAGGGATCCGAAAAGAACAAAAACAAAGGACAAGGGACAGAAGGAGTGGCCCTCCTTCTGAGGATCCACGTAGTTTATGGACAGGCCCTTACTAATGAAGAGCCTATAGGTATCAGGTATCAGTACGTCGGCTCTAGAGGCATGTTCTCCTTCATTTGGGAAATTTGTGCTATCGGCATGAACACGAGCCTATTCATCATTTACCTGACGGAGAAGCGAAGGAAAAAGGATAGGACAGGGGAATAGGATCGTCATACATGCAAAAGCGTACCACAATGGGCTCACATAGCGCCCTGAGAAGGGTACTGTGTTAACGCATAAAGCGTAAAGAGAGCCCATTGGCGTCACTTGGTGAAATTCATAAGAGGGGCTTAGGAACTACTTTTAGTATCTAAGGAAGCTTTGCAATTTAATTTAGAGATTTTCTAGGGAGGGCTATTCAGTTTCTAGGGGGTCTAAGCCCCCTCTAGACCCCCCTTATTTACGCCAATGGGAAAGAGAGCCTATAGCTGTTTACCACAGCGGGTCAAGAACAACAGAACGTTCTGAAGATTCAGGCTTCTGAAATCAGTTTCACTTAATAAGTGTTTTCCAAGTGAGTACGCGGAAACGCAATTGCGCAAAAACTGGACAGTTACATATTAAATGATACGAAGCTCCATAATCGGATTCACAGCTATCACAGGCAAATGAATCAGCTTGCTGAATATTCACCATGTGATAACTGAGTCGGCAGTGGCCAGTCAATGCTTTGATCAGCATGCTTCAATTCTGCTTTGCCAGATTTGTTAGATACTTTGCCACCCCTAGAGATGGCTCAGTACAATACAATTTGGTTTGACGACATGACTCCAAACTATTCCAGTATTGTTTGTGCTGAGTGGCAGCCCAAGTGTCAATTTGAAGCTTTACCCAACACTTGGATATCGGAATAGCAGGCTCCTCAGGGCCAATGAGGCCATGTGATGCTCCAGTGCGAGCCAACTCATCAGCCAATTCATTTCCAGCGATGGAAGAATGGCCAGGTACCCATACAAGGTGAACAGAGTTTGCTGAACTCAGCTCCTCGATTTGAGTTCGACAAGCGATAACAATCTTCGACCTGGAGTTGGCCGAAGCAAGTGCTTTAATAGCAGCTTGGCTATCTGAACAGAAGTATATTACTTTGAGCATTAAGTGCTGCTGAAGCACTGATGAGACTGATACACCCTTAGCTCACGAGAATAAACACCAGCACCCGCTCAACCTTCGAGAAGGGACCATCAGTGTAACATACGATGCCGTCTGAAATACTTCTTTCCAGATAACCAGATGTCTACTCTTCCCGGGAAGGGAATTTCGTGAAAAATGTCCTATATGGAAACTTACCAGCAATTGTAAGATCACTTGGAGCAAGGACAATTTTGTCCCAATTAACCAGAAGTTGAAACAACGAGATGTGTGTTGAACTGCGGTTCACAGGAGTTTCCTCTAGTAAACCAAGTACCCATAGACGGTAAGTGCACGAAAGTGCTTCTTGTTTGAGATGAATGCGTAGTGGGGCAACGTCAAAGAGAACTTCGAGCGCTACCGTAGGAGTTGAAGAGAACGCTCCAGACGTCACCATTAAGGCGAAACTGGAAGCATTTTCTCATTTTTCGGTTTTTGATTTTTCATTAAATAACGAAGCAATATTTTCAAAATCGGTTTTCGTGCACATGTAGAGTATGGATCAAGGTATCTTCTGAATTTTTTTGAGGTGGAAAATGTTTTCCATTTTTGCAGAAACCATTTTTTTGTGAAATTTTGTTCAAAAATGGTTTCTGAAAAAACGAAAAACATTTTCCACTACAAAAAAATTCAGAATATACCTTGATCCATACTCTACATGTGCACGAAAACCGATTTTGAAAATATTGCTTCGTTATTTAATAAAAAATCAAAAACCAAAAAGTGAGCTTCCAGTTTCACCTTAAGCACATCCTTTGGAGATGGCCTAACTTTGATTGGACCGTTCTCATTTCGCATTTTTGCCACCACACAAGACATCGATAATCCAATATTGGCCGAACAACAGTTGTGTAGATCCATTTGATATACTTGGGTTTAAGACTCCAAGTTGTACCAAAGGTACGCCGGCATTTCCCGAAGGCCATGCAAGCTTTCTTGATTCAGAACTCAACATGAGGTGTCTAGGAAAGCTTGGAATCACGAATGACTCCAACATACTTTACCTGTTAAGTCACATTGATTTCAGAATCAAAGAGACGTAAAGATCGAACACCCAGTGATGGAAAACAGTGAGGAATGCTGCTGAGCAGACACAAACGCAAAGCTATCCTACTCGTGAACGACAGAAGCCAGAATATATTCGCACTTCCTTCACTCGCGAGCTAACGAAGCTGGTCGCACTCGTGATTGATTCGCGAAGCAGCTCTGAACATTTTTCAATTTTGTGAAAAAACGAATTTACACGGCCGACAGATTAACTTTTCAGGAACAATAAGGCACAAAACTCTACTATCTGATGGATAATTACTTGTTTTGCTATTAAAATCGCACTAAAATGCATTTCCCGCATCTCCACTTGTTCTTCGCGAATAAAAATTCATGAGTGTTTTTGTTTTTGTTTTGCTTCATACTCGTGAAGCAAGCGGGTGCGAATAAAGTCACACACGGCTTACTCTCGGCACCGTGAGTAAACCGTTTATTGGTTTTACACTCGCGAGTTGATTCACGATGAGAGTGTTTCCATCTCTGCGAACACCATAACGGTTTCGCTTTTCCGTGAAAAGAACAATAGATGTTTTACTCGGATTAACCGAAAGGCCATATTGGTAACACCAACCCTCAACTACCTGAAAAGCGTTTTGCATCAGGTCGAAAAGGGTGCTGATGCACATACCGACTAACAATGTTAGGTAGTCGTCAGCAAAACCATAAGTAAGAAAACCGCTATTATTGAGTTGCCTCAATAGCGTATCTGCTACGAGATTCCACAAAAGTGGTGATAAGACTCCCCCTTGGGGGCATCCACAAACACTCAATTTCCCAATCGCCGCTTGACGCAATGTCTAGAAGAGATGTCGGTTTTTGAGCATTTGGTGAATCCAATTGGAAATCATTGGAGATATACTTACATGGCATCGAAAGGCACGTTGTCAAAGGCACCCTCGATATCTAAAAAAAATACCCAAGCAGGATTGCTATTGAGCGAATTCCTTCTCGATGTCGTAAACAACTTTGTGTAAAAGAGTCACAGTGAACTTTCCTGATTGGTAAGTATGTTGGTTCACATGAAGAGGCACATTGGCCAGATGAACATGACGGGTGTGATGATCGACAATGCTTTCTGAGCATTTCAGAAGAAAAGAGGTCAAACTGATAGGTCTGAAGCTCTTTGCTTCTTCATACGACGCACGACCCACTTTCGGAATAAACTTTACAGTAATATCCCGCCAGGATTTGGGAATATACCCTGTAGCTAAACTGCAAACAAGTAGTTGTTTCAAAACATGTTTGAAATGATCAAATCCCTTCTTTAGCAAAATAGGATAAATCCCATATGCTCCAGGAGATTTGAGAGAATCAAAGCTATTTAGTGCCCATTCAATCGATTCTAAAGTTATGATATACCGAGCCGAAGCTAAAGAATCATAACTACATGAAAAGACATCAGGTTCATCCGAAGATGTAATATCCACACATCCGGGGAAGTATGTACTGAATAAACATTCCAAAACTTCTTCATCAGAGGAAGTGAAAGCATCATTTGGCAAACGAAGTTCGTTCACTTGAAGATCCTTAGATTTTGCAAGGATTTTGTTCAATCGACTGGCTTCACTCAGACTGGAAGCATTTGTACAAAGGCTTTTCCAGCCGGATCGTTCAGCAGACCGAAGTGCTTTCTGATAAATAAACCTAGCGTTTTCTAAATTGTTTCCTGAGCTTCGCCAGATCAGAGATCCACCAAGGGGTTCCTCTTGTGGTCTTCACAGACAGTAGATGCCAAGCTTCTTCAAAAGCTTCCATAATGAAGGCCGTAGTAGTATCAACGGCATCATCGAAATCACTTAGGGTGTCAATGTATGTTGAACCTCCCTAACCATTCATTTCTAGGTACGGGAAGTATTAAGCCCCATAACACCATGCATTTTAGGGGTCCCCTGAATAGTTGACTCCTACCACCACGTACAAGAGAGACATATATCCAGCGTTTTCTAGATACAGCGATATTGATTAGGTGAATGATTCGGAGACGGGTCAATCAGTTTGCGGGTTTGTATTCCTGCAGTGCGGAGATACGGTTCCGTTTTGCTCAAGAAGTGGATTATGTAAATGGCACTTTATATGGTCAATCAAGACGGCGCCTGGTGAAGAGAATAATATCGACGATTCCTTCATATTTTTTTTTGTTTTGTGAAATTCCAAGCAAAACTCAGAAAAAAAATACCGAACTCGGGTCTTGCTCATTTTCCACCTCACCCCCTTTTGCAGTTAATATAAGTGCGGAATCGTCAATAAAACTGCGGTTTTACATCGAATCGTTTTGGTGTTTTCTGCGCACTTATTCAGCGTCTTGTAGTTATTATTTTATTCACGATCCCGCACTTATACTAACTGCGAAAGGGGTCCAGTTGGGTGGGAAATGCGCAATACTGATATGGTAATTAGCCCAGGTCGAACTGGTGGTAAATACATCTTAAACAAAGGCGGAACCGAGCACAACAGGATTCGATTGAATGGATTCGTCCGAACAACATCCTGTTGCTTCAATTGCCCCGAAATGTCATACGGCATTTCGTGGAATATTGGATACTCGTCAGGTGATCGATATAAAACGACACATCAAAGGAACATAAAATTCATTGAAAACCATTTAGGTCAGATCATGATGAATACCAGGACCAACCATGCCTAGTCAATCACCATTTTCCTACGCATCATCAACGAGGGTCCAATAAGTGGCTCTCGCCAAATCGATTCCAACATATTTACCTCGAATTCGGGCAAGCAACACGTAATCTATTTCCCCGCGTAGCAACATCTAAAACGGGAGCAACAACAGCAACACCATCGCCACCAAACGATTTAGTTAGATACACGTGGCAATATCGAGAGAAGCTTTATGACTTCCTGCTGGTGGTACCTATATTCAACGGCGATGGAACGGGAACGACGAGTGAAAGAGGATGTGGTGTGCCTGGCATGCTAATCCTCCCGTATCAGCAGCAGTGGAACGTAAGCTCTACTAGCTTCTCAGCATCAGCACTGACTGTTACGGTAACCGTTGTTTACGATGAAAGATGGAAGCCGTTTCTAATTCTGTACTGACGGTCTCTCTATAAATATTTGCGATCGCTCACGTGGAATGTGGAATGCCGGCGGGCGAGCGCGGCGAAGGTCTATAAGTGATGTTGTTTAAGATCTGTTCTAAATTTCATTTCCATGAAGCGACCGCGTGCCTATTATGTAGTTGATGGAAGCCCCTCTACGTCGTCATACACTAGTGGGAGCTTCCGGCGGCGACGATGACGGTGATGGTCCGTTCCTTGCGGGGTGTGAGGTAAATTTCACACGATGCTATGCGAATGAAATTTTAATTAATTTTAATTCACTTTTTGATATTCTCTCCAGTTAGGTTCGAGCTTGGTCTAGCTGTTGGTATTCAGTTTGGGGAAGCGAAGCTTAGTGGGTGTGTGAGCTTCTGCTTAAAATCTTGTGGACGTGGTCCCGAACTTGGATGCTGGCTCTCGCAGTACAACACAATGAAATGGATCGTCCGGCTTCCGAGTGGAGAAGCGTGGCCACGGCGGCCGGCCCCCGGTCCAGTCAGTGATGGCGTTGTGATTTGCTTCTGCTGGAGTCAACGGAGCTGAATGGAGATTTGAAACAAAAGGATGTGCCGAAAGAAGTGGCGGGAAAGTCTGCAATGAAGAGATAATTTTCCTGAACGTGATTATAAATAATTAACTTTTGGATGAAAATTAAATACGATGAAATATTTTGCGCTATGCTGTGGCAGTGGTGGAATCGAGTCTGTTCATTTTTTTTTTCTGCTAGCAGAGTATCCCTAGGAGAATTTCGTCAGTAGTATGGATACTGAAAAAGAACGAAGTGGAAGCTGTCAGCAGTTTTGCTGACAGCTGCTGTAAACTAGATTACTAGACGAAACTCGCACGTACGGCAGCTGACAGGGATGTGATTAAGTATTCTTTGCTGCCTTGTGACAAAAGAGATCTTTTCTGGGCTTTTCAGACTGTAAAATGGAATTGGGCGCTCGAACGAACGAAATACTATTTGTTAGAAAAGTAAGAATTTTCATGTGTTATTCATAGCCATCTGGTTAAAAAAAACTCAGACATTTTAGTAGATTTTCTTAAAAAGTGTGGTCAATGCGTTCCGCATAAAACTGAGCGTAGCCAGAACAAGATAGGGCAGGTGCCTTGTGCATACAAACTTTTTAAAGGTCGCTGAGGGAAATTTAGTCAAATTTTCCGGTGTATTCTACAGTGAATTAATCGGAAAGATCTCATAAAGCTCCATTCCGTCACACGAGCGCACTCACGCGCAGTGATTAAAAATGTACTGTCAAAAACGGTAGTTTGGATGATAATCGTGGGTGTATGATCTTGACTGTCATACAACAAAAACATTCACGCATGTCCAGATGAAACATTCATGGGTGATTTGACATTTTTTTTCAATCACAGGTCGTACATATATGACGCAGCATTTTAGGGGGGAGAGGGAGTCTCGGGTTATACTAGAAGCTATGTATTAGGTATGGGAAAATAGGCTCACGAGGGGGAAGGGGGTCTCAAAAATCGTCAAAAAAAACAATGCTGCCTACGTCATTTATGGACAAAAAATGTAGTGGTAAATTAAGTAAACTAATGAAACCCAGTGGATCCGTGAACTGCGAACGGGACATGCGTTTAACAACAGAACCAGAAGTGTAGAGAAACGAAGACAAAGATTTTCGGATAAGGGGTTACGAGGGTCATAACCACCAATGGAGCAGTGGCACAAGAGACAGTGGCTCTCAACTGAATAGTTACGACCCACGTCTAAAAAATCAAAAAGACTCATGCCATATGGATTTTTTGAACCTGGCTCATTGAGTTGATGTTGGAAGCCGATATCCTAGGCCATTTTGGAATTAAAGACAACACTTGGGTTTTGTGGAAGCAAGACAGGGGCGCTACTGGGAATTTCAGAAATTCCCAAAAACGCCTCTGTAACATCTCTGAAACCCGCTAAAAATTCTCTGAAGCTGCTTGAAATGCCTCCGAAATCCCCGTTAAACCCCCTCAGACCCCATGTAACCCACCTTACGGGCTATGCATAAACCTTACCTTACCTTACCGATCAGGCTAAGGCCGGGGTGGCCTCTACTGTACATAGTAGCCGTCCCCATTCCACTCGATCCATGGCTGTTTGTCTCCAGTTCCGCACTCTGCGTAGGGTTCGCAGATCGTCCTCCACTTGGTCGATCCACCTAGCTCGCTGCCCTCCACGTCTTCTTATACCGGTCGGATAACTCTCGAGAACCATTGTAGTCGGGTTGCTATCCGACACCCTGATGACGTGACCCACCCACCGTATTTTCGCAGTGTGGACGATGGTTGGTTCTCTCAGCAGCTGATGCAGCTCGTGGTTTATTCGCCTTCTCCAAGTCCCGTCTTCCATCTGCACTCCGCCGTAGATGGTACACAACACCTTCCATTCGAAAACTCCAAGGGCGCGTTGGTCCTCTGCACGTAGGGTCCATGTTTCGTGTCCATAGAGGACGATCGGTCTGAAGATAGTTAACTTCGTGTTACGGCGAACTTTATTCGATCGTAGAGTTCTGCGGAGTCCAAAGTAAGAACGATTTCCTGCCACAATGCGCCACAGAATTTCTCTGCTGGTGCCGTGGGTCACCAGTGAGCCCAAGTACACGAATTTTTCAACCGCCTCGATTTCATCACCGTCGATATAAATTCGGGGTGGCGGGCGCGGTGATTCCTCCCTGGAGCCCTTTGCCATCATGTGTCTTCGACACATTAATGACTAATCAGATTCGCCTGGCTTCACTCTTAAGTCACGTTTCCGCCATCGTCTCAAACTTACGAGCAATAATATCAAAATCATTAGTGAAACCAAGCAGCTGAACGGACTTCGTTAAAATCGTACCACTCGTGTTAATCCCTGCTCTCCTTATTACACCCTCCAACGCAATGTTGAACAGCAAGCACGAAAGACCATCTCCTTGCCGTAACCCTCTGTGAGATTCGGAGGGATTCAAGAGTGTCCCTGATTCTCGAACTTCGCACATCACTCGATCCATCGTCGCCTTGTTCAATCGTATCAGTTTATCCGGGAATCCGTATTCGTGCATAATCTGCCATAGCTGTTCTCGATCGGTTGTATCATACGCCGATTTGAAATCGATGAACAAGTGATGTGTGGGCACGTTGTATTCGCGGCATTTCTGCAACACCTGGCGGATGGCGAACATCTGGTCCGTTGTAGCGCGTTTACTCATAAATCCAGCCTGATATTGCCCCACGAACTCTCTTGCAATCGGTGATAGACGGCGGCATAAAATTTGAGAGAGTACCTTGTAGGCAACGCTCAGCAGTGTGATAGCGCGATAGTTCCCGCAATCCAACTTATAGCCCTTTTTGTAGATGGGACACACGATACCTTCCATCCATTCCTCCGGTAATACTTCCTCCTCCCAAATCTTGGTAATGACCCAGTGTAGTGCTCTCACCAGTGCTTCTCCACCGTATTTGAGAAGCTCGCTTGGTAGTTGATCTGCTCTAGCGGCTTTGTTGTTTTTCAACCGGCCAACCTCCTTCTCAATCTCTTGGAGGTCAAAGGCCAGAATTCTTTCGTCCTGTGCACATACTCGTAGATCTGTTACCACGCCACCTTCGGTACTTATGACGTCGCCATTGAGGTGCTCATCGTCATGCTTGCACCACCTCTCGACCACCTCACGCTCGCTCGTGAGAATATTCCCGTGAATATCTCGGCACATGTCGGCTTGTGGCACAAAGCCTCTGCGCAAGCGGTTCAGCTTCTCGTAGAACTTTCGTGTGTCCTTAGCGCGGTACAGCTCTTCCATCGCTTAGCGATCTCGTTCTTCCTGCTGGCGCTTCTTCATCCGGAAGGCTGAGTTCTACCTGTTCCGCGCCTGTTTGTAACGTGCCTCATTCGCTCTCGTACGGTGTTGCAGCGTTCTCGCCCATGATGCATTCTTCTCGTTTTTCAACTGTTCACATTCGCAGTCGTACCAGTCGTTTCTGTGATTCGGAGTCGCGAAGCCTAGTGCTGTAGCCGAGGTACTACCTAGGGTGGATCGGATGTCCCTCCAGCCATCTTTAAGTGTAGCTGCGCCAAGCTGCTCTACCGTTGGTAGGGCCACTGCTAACTGCTGCGCGTAGTCTTGAGCCACTTCTACGTTACGCAACTGCTCGATGTTGAGCCGCGGCGATCGATTTCAGCGCGTGTTGATAACTGTCGAAAGTTTTGAGCCCATGCATACAGCTACTAAGTAGTGATCCGAACCGAATCTATATTCGCATTGCGATAATGTGCGGACATTGGTTATATCCGACAAGAATTTACCGTCGATTAGAACGTGGTCGATTTGGTTTTCTGTTTGATGGTCGGGTGATCGCCAGGTGGCTTTGTGGATATCTTAGCGAGGGAAGAAGGTGCTTCGGACTACCATACCACGGGAGGCTGTAAAGTTTATACATCGCTGGCCGTTATCATTCGATACGGCGAGCAGGCTATTTCGCCCGATAACCAGTCTGTTCATTTCCTCCCTTCCTACCTGCGTGTTCATGTCGCCAACAACGATTTGCACGTCACGCGGCGAGCAACCATCGTATGTTTGCTCTAGCTGCACGTAGAACGCTTCTTTCTTGTCATCAGGTCTCCCTTCGTGTGGGCAGTGGACGTTAATGAGGTTGTAGTACAAAAGGTCGAAGGTCAAAAGGTCGACGGTCAAAAGGTCGAAGGGTCAAAAGGTCGAAGGGTCAAAAGGTCGAAAGGTCAAAATAAAAAAAAATACCTAGGACAAAAGGTCGAAAGGACAAAAGGTCGAAAGGTCAAAAGGTCGAAAGGTCAAAAGGTCGAAGGGTCAAAAGGTTGAAAGGTCAAAATTGAAAAAAATAAACTAGGACAAAAGGTCGAAAGGCCGAATTTAAAAATGGATGAAGGGGAACAATGACGATGATACAGAAGATCAAAATAACCATAAATCTTTTCTTCGTCTTCCTTCTTGCTTTACATTCTCACTGCAGCTAGGCCTGCATCTTTTCAACTTAGTGTTCTTCTAGCACTTTCGCAGTTATTAATTGAAGGGCTTTCTTTGCATGTCATTGTATGATTTTTTATATTATATGACAAGCATGCACTATTCCTAATTGGTCGACAATATTTCCTGACCGGAACGGGAATCCAACCTTTAATTACAGTGGGTTTTTATAACAGTTGGCGTTTTTTTTGTAGTGACATATTTACAGCTATTGGCGTGACTACCATTATATTTCCCTATATAATTTTACCTTCTTTTGAACATAGGCTGTTCTTTCTAGTAATGCTTTTTGATAATTTTTGGTGTACTTACTAATAATATAATTGTGTAAAATATTATTCCTTTTTTTTAAAATAGGTAGTTCTTTCTAGTTATACCATCACAGCGATTATTTTAAATTTTATTTTAAAAGTGTCCAAAAAAGATCTCAAAAGATATGTGAAGATCAACGTTACGTTTAATTTTTTTGATAACCTCTAGTTCAATGTGCTTATTAGACATTGCATTTTTGATACTTTATACGTAATTTTTCTATTCGTTTTGACCATTTCTTTTTATTCCATCCAAAAAACTCATATTGATTATGAGTGACGCAATGCGAAAAATATTTATGGCGTAACGGATCCTGGCCTTTCAGTTTTATTACTAACTACAGCCTTCGAGCCTTTGACCTTCCAACCTCTCGACATTTGGCCTTGTGATTTTTTATTTTGACCTTTCGACCTTTCGACCTTTTGTCCTAGTTATTTTTTTGTTATTTCGACCTTTCGTCCTTTTGACCGCTTGTCATTTCGACCTTTCGACCTTTTGTCCTAGTTTTTTTTTTATTTCGACCTTTCGACCTTTTGACCCTTCGACCTTTAGACCCTTTGATCTTTTGTCCTGTCGACCTTTCGACTTTCGACCTTATGACCTTCGGCCTTTTTACCTTCGACCTTTTGTCATAGATCCGTTGATGATGCTGTAGTTGACGAAACGGCCCTTAACTCTTAACATGCACATCCTTGCGTTGATCGGCTGCCACCCGATCACACGTTGTCGCATCTTGCCCAACACTATAAATCCTGTTCCCAGTTCATTGGTGGTGCCACAGCTTTGGTAGAAGGTAGCCCGCTTTTCCACACTTTCTGTCCAGTCCAGCAAAGTTGCTGCAACGCCTCGATGTCGAAGTTGCGGGGATGTAGTTCGTCGTAAATTATCCTGTCACATCCTGCGAAACCTGGTGACTTGCAATCAGAGATGGCATGCTCCTCAGTGCGAATCGTGAGAAGAGAAAACATACACTCTACACACGACTTCCAACGAGAGCGAGGGTGAACTACGCAACTTTTTTCACACACAAACCAGCCGCTCACTCTCTGGCATCCATCAGCGGCACACTCAAAATGAGTGCTCAAACAAATGATAGAACAAGCATATTTTTCAGTTTCTACGTGCACATTTTGTGCGCACAGAAAATGTGCACACAAAAATTCGTTGAGTGCGCACTCAGTCGTGCTTCCATTGCAATACTGTGTATACCACAGGGAGTATGAAAGTATTATTACGCCGTCTGGTAGCAAATGCATCTGTTTGTCTAAGATATCACATAAATCACAGACAAATAGATGTGATGCTAACGAAATTTCAATCTCATATATCTCATGATCCTGATTACTTAGAGAGTTGGTGTCTTCCGCAAAATTGTTTGGCTGGTCAATGACTAACCGACAATAAAACTTAAGATTCAAAATTCCACCGCTAGGCAGTGCTAGTGAGTTAACAAATTTTGTTTTTCATATATATAAGGAAAATTTGCAAAAAAATGCAACTAGCGCCGCCTAGCTGCAGAAACTTGAACCAAACGGTAATTATTCTGAAAGCCCATGATCTACCAAACAATATTGCCGAAGACACCATCTTTCTACAAAATCAGGATGCTGAGATATGCGAAATTTAAAATTCGTTTGCTCTCTAGCGCCGCCTAGCGGTGGAATTTTGAATCTCAAGCATTATTATCGGTTAGTCCTTGACCAGCCAAACAACTTTGCCGAAGACACCAACTCTCTAAGTAATCAGGATCACTGACAAAATTTCCATCCCATAGGGTATCGCGCCACTTGGGCGGTGGCTTCTATATTCGTCTGTTTTCCACTATAACTCAGTTAATTTTGAACCAATTGACTTGAAATGTTGTACACGGGTAGATACTATACCTATCTCACTGCATTCCAGAAATTGTGTCAATTGGTTCAAATTTGACTGAATTATAGCGGAAAACAGACGAATATAGAAGCCACCGCCCAAGTGGCGCGATTCCCTATATCTCAGGATCCTGATTACTTAGAGAGTTGGTTTCTTCGGCAAAGTAGTTCAGCTGGTCAAGGGCTTTCAGAATATGGGCCGTATGATTCGAGATTTCACCGCTAGGCGGCGCAAGAGAGCGTACAAATTTTACATTTCACATATCTCAGCATTCTGATTCTTTAGAAAGATGGTGTCTTCGGCAAAATTGTTTGGTAGATCAAGGGCTTTCAGAATAATTACCGTTTGGTTCAAGTTTCTGCAGCTAGGCGGCGCTACATGCATTTTTTTTGAAATTTTTCCTGATATATATGAAAAATAAAATTTGCTAACTCACTAGCACCACCTAGCGGTGGAATTTTGAATCTTAAGTTTTAGTATCGGTTAGTCCTTGACCAGTCAAACAACTTTGCCGAAGACACCAACTCTCTAAATAATCAGGATCATAAGATATACAAGATTGAAATTTCGTTGCAATTTTTTGCAAATTTTCCTGATATATTTGGAAAACAAAATTTGTTAGCTCACTAGCACAGCCTTTTGGTGGAATTTGGAACCAAAATATCCATCAACTGTAAGTTCTTGACCAGCTTAAGATGTCTGCTTGCCTCTGATATCACAGGATTTGATACCCAAAAGCGGGTTTTGGACTCACTGGCATGCTTTCGGTTCACCAAATGCTCAAACAACACTGACCCCTTTGAACACACTGCGTGTGCACTGAGTTCTGTTTTTTTCTGCGTGCGCGCAGAAATTGCGCACTGGGATTATGATCTGCGGGCTCTCATTGCTCTCACGCAGCACTCTAATCACCCGCACAAAAACTCTGCGTGAGAGAAATTCTGGAGCAACATTTGAAAAGGGCTCAAGAGGTTTTGTGTCTTTTTTCTAAAACGCTCCGAAGGGCATAACAGCAGCCCGCCCACGCAAATTAACATCGTTATCCGAAAGATCGATGTTTGCCCTATCTGATAACGGTCTTAGTTTTTGTGAATAAGCTGAGGGGGGCTCAGGAGCGACGTGTGAAGCCATTGTTTACCAATGCTTGTATGCCCTTTTCAAATGTTGCTCCAGAATTATGTACATTTTATTGTGCGTTTTTTCTCTTTCTCTTTTGTAAGAAAAATGAAACTGAGAAGTTCAGTGAAAGATGAGCGTAAATGGGCACAGTTTCTGTGTGACATGCCATCCCTGCTTGCAATTCCATGTTCCAACTTTCCAATCGTAGTCCTTATTTCGTCGCGTGTGTCTTTTCCGATTGTATCGAAGTGTGAAGAATTAGCATTAAGTTAAAATTCACAAATACAAAGAAATTTAAAAAAAATGAATCGAATCGTATTTTCTCCTATGTTATTCGCAATGGGGATTTTTACGGGTGGCTTATTAGGCCTACGCCAACACTCCTGTCTCGCCGGAAGGCCATCGTCCCAGTTCTGTTTAACGTCTCAACCAACACTGGGACGACCACGCTGATGGGGCTTCCACCTTGGATCAGGGCGTGGTGCAGTTTTTCCAACTCAGCCGCTGGATGCCAGAACAGACGCTGTTTGAGCCGCACCTCCTTGGTGAACAGACGCTCGGATCGTACCTCCTCAATCTAGCTGAAGTCAGAAGGACAACAGTGCCCAGGCTGAACTACCCGCTGAGCACACAACTCTTAGCTGGCGGTCTTTGTCATCGCTTGACCCGTGGAAACTTGAGGTAGGAACTTGTGAGGACCAGAGCTATATTGGACGCTCTCCTTATCGACTCACCGTTTTGCAGCCCTAATCTTTGCGGTCACTACCCTAATCTTTGCATAATGACCTAGCATTAAAACACTCAAACTGTATCCCGTCTTATGGCGGGGTTAGGTATTAGAGGGTTTACCAAAGTTTAATGTGAATGACAATTAGATACCTAACAAATCTTGCTATCAATTACTATCCATCTTTAGCTGGATATCTGTTCGCATACGATAGTTTACGCTATCAATATTAGCTTTGATGATAACATGACTGATTGCAGATTTTTTCCAAAGACACAATTTTTAAACTTTACCTAGACAGAGGACTGCTTCAAAACATCGCAAACTTAATTAAAATGGCAAAACTACATTATCCATCCTAACCCATCCGCCAAACATCAACGAATCCGGTTGAACTCAGTTCACTTCGCTTCGTCGGAAAATTCTAAATCCCAACAGACGAATAAATGCCGTCAGGAATCGGTCCTAAAATTAAATCGTTGGAAGCTCAGACACCGAAACCATTACCCTGGATTTACCCGTTTCCTGCGAAAGCCAAACGAACGACACAAACAAGCTCTCGGAAATCTCGCAAATCCAATCGTCGCCACCGTCGTCGTCGTCGTGTCGCAGAATCCGTGCTCCGCGTTGAAACTGACACCCTCAATTAGGAAATGTTCATTAAAGCGGCCGTTCATCGTTACCTCCATCATCAGCTCTCGCCTCGCAGCGACGATGACGACGGGGACGAGGGGCGCCGGGGGCCACCAACGCAGAGACATACCACCTCGACCGCGCTGCACACACACCGAGCTGGGGTACCGTGCGGTGGGGTGGCTCAATCAAAAACTTTGAAACGTCGCGCCAGTCAGTGCACCACCCCCGGTGGTGGTGGGGTAGTAGGTGGCGACAGGGTTCAGCCAGACCCAGACGACACGCTTGTCCTGCCTGAGGCTCGATTTACGTTTTGTTTTAATTTCCCTCGTGAAATGAAAGCAATTTTCCAAGCGTTAATTTCCATTTCATTGATTTTATCGTACCGCAGCGCGACAAACATCAATCAATTTTGATTAAATTTATCGACGATAAACGGTTTTCGTGTTTTGGTGGTACTTTTTTTTCCCGGAGTCTCAGCTCCGAAGCCGCGTGGGATGAGCAGAAGGCAATCTATCGATCCTTTTGAATCTCGGGATCAACCTTGGGTCGGGTGTTCAATCAACGTTGTTGGATGGAATCAGCCAGTCGCTGGGAGTAGGTGGTGGTCACCTGACACGACCCGGTGGAAGACGAACGATGGCAGGCAACAGCGTCTTTCACTTTCATCTCCTTATGCTTTCGACGTCCGTCGGTTGCTTTTCTTTTGGAAGATCGATTTGATGAGGGCCATTTCCATCACCTTGAAGTCAATCGCGTCCAGCATCTAGACCACCATCAATTTATATTATTTCGGTGTCAGCTTTGGCTTTCCGGGAATGAGGCATCTTTGTTTATTTTCAAGGTGCGGAGAAAGCAGCATGATTTCTATTTTAATCAGAGAAAAAAGGAGATCAAAATAGGCAACAGGTCATTTGACATATTGTAAAAAGGCTTACTCAATGCATTCCGTACCAGTTCAAGATTGGTGGGCATAGGTAGTTTAGTTTCTATCGGAATTTTTGGATTGTTCAGTGTGAATAAGGGAGTAGGGTGGCTCAAGCTTGTATAAAAGAACAAGACGTCAAAAACTTCGATGGGCACCCTTCTCATTTCGTTCTATTTGACGCTACGATGCTCTGGTCAAATTTTCAGTGAAACCCTTCAACATTTGGCCAGTGATAAACTCGTTTGAAGTATTTCTGGGAGTTTATATGAAAAAAAAACATCGTGTTTGCATTTTTTTTTTGAGGGGCACTAACTTTTCTTAAAGCATGGTGTTTGGGCAAAGGTATCATTAATATTTGCTACCTCAGATATACATTATACATATGTCAGTAGTGTGGTATTTTTACATGTATTTATACCGTACCATGAGATTAATAAAGATACAAATCAGCTGCTTTACTTCCGCCATGGCAGGATTGTCGTAAGTCTGTGTTTTTATTACATAAAAACCAGATTGATCCACCTAGTGGTGATAGTGCCTTTCTCGACTAATATGCACTCATGATCTTTCCGTCGACGTAAGAATACTTTATTTATAAAAGCAATAATAAGCAATAAAATAAAAAGCAATAAAAGCATATTCCAACGATATGTTCTAGGCAGAGTTAAAAAACATCAGACCTCTTTGTTGGCTGCTCGACCAAACTTCACTTTCAATCCATTGCAATGGAGGTCGGTCAATATTAATACGATAATTACAAGCTGAGATAAAACTTCACACATCACAGATATCTTTGCGGTTTTCGACGTATTTTTTTTTCTGCACACTCTAGGATGTATATTATTATCTTTTGTAACAACGTCCATGTAAAATTTTACAAAAAAATGTTGGCAAATGAAATTTACCCTACTGTTATTATAAACGCTAAGAGGGGTTTAAGAAAACTAGGTTGTTACGTAACCACCCTTGACAAAGTCAGCTGGCACAAGCTAATAGGGTATGGGATGCTTCGTTGGCATAGTCTTCTCGTTCGGCCTATCTTAACGTAAACCAGAAACTCAAACAAACACGCATAAATGAAGATCGGAAAAGCTATATGACTAACAACTGTAACATTGGGTTTCAATGAATCATTGTAGCCAACTTTTATGCTACTCACCACATCAAAACAAAAGCGCCACCGTATATGGACTGTAACACAGTGACAGCGGTCGAGTTACGTCAAACACACAAGCCTACGGTGGCGCTATCTGTTCTTTTCATAGCGGCCGTTTTTGTTATTTTAGTGATCGATTTTAGCACTTTAGAGCATTTAAATGGAATGAAAATGTCACTTTGTTTAGCTTTTGTAGATGCCATGAGTCTTCGGCTTAGTGGGTAGTCTATACACATGATCATAAATGGCATGATTTCGGGACATTTCGGATTGATTTTTCGATAAGTGAGCAGTTGATGCAACGGTCGAAGACGCTATTTTGAACTTGTATACCCAACTAACAAAAGTAGCTGCATAAAAGCTTACAGAGCAAATGCTTTTGGAAGAAAGCTCGAATAATAACTATTTTACAAATTTAATGTGGGCCGAATATTGAGGACATTTTTTCACTATGTACCCAAATCTTGGCTCATTAGTAAAGTGACGCCAAAAACACCGATAAAGTGAGGTCAACAACATTGCTTGCGTATAAACCAGAAAAAACGAACAGGAAGAAAGATTTTGTGTGCGGTGACTGTAAAAATATAACACAATGATTGGGTTACGTTGTTTTCGTAACAAAATTAAGAAAGACCTGTATTTTAAGTGATTTATTTACAGTTTTGTGATATTTAAAAGACACGGACACGTTCAATGCTTCCAGTGAGCTTTTCGCTCTTTGAAGGAAGCACGACACTAGACAACGGACTAGCATGCAACGCCCAGTGGCACAGCCGAAAACTTTTCCTGACAGCTGCGGCGGGAATCGAACCCGCGCTCCTCAGCACGATGCGACTAAGAGCTTGGTGACCCTAGCCACACGACCATGGAGCCGCACGAAAATGTAATTTTAAAGTAAGATTGGTGAACAAACAGTGATACCTAGTACTTCAGCAGAAATTTTGAGAAAAATGAGAGGAAAGTGGTTCTAGCGCTCGGAAAGCAATAGGCCAACGTTGTATCCATTAATAGGCCAACTTTTGTACCGTAGACCAACAAGCCAACCAAATAAACTAATAAACTATCGCATTGAATCTTTTCAACGGTATTAAGCAAGTTCTTGAATATTTACGTACGTTTACTTCTAAGTGGTGAAACATGCATTGCCTAGAATGCGTGATAGGGTCAACATATCATTTCTGGTGCTATTAATTCACGAATTATGATCAAAATTGTCAAAGCGGCTTGCATATTAGGCCAAGGTATGGTACATATACCCTATCTGACGCATCTGGGCATATGTGACCAGTTTTATACAATACTTTACAAGATCTAACCTTTAGTTTGATGTCAACGTAAACAAATTCTTGATCTTCTAATTTTAAAAGTGTTTTGAAAACAACAGTGGCGCTTACGTCAACTATGTGAATTCGGGCAGTTTTGCCTCATGGTTTTGTCTAAAAATTTGCTGAATAGAGTAGGAGTCGCAAACGCATACCAAAGTCGTGATAGAGCTTTGAAAGAGACTCTTCATGAGGCGAGTGTAATACACATTCAGCTCGTGAAGAGTTGCCTTTGCAGCTCCATCTCGACTTTGGCATGCGACAGCTACTCTATTCGGAAAACTTTTAGCCAAACCACAAGGCAAAAGTCGTCCATACTTTGTTACATGATTGCTTGTTTCTGAGCTAAGAATTCTCTGCAAGTGACTGTTCCCATCCTTGTTTACACCTCAGGAATCTAAAACGGCGTGATTTGATGAGATCGCTTTAGTTTTGTCAAGATTTTGTTCTCTTACACATATGTATGTATCGCTTGCATTGTATGATTGGCGAATCAGGATATCAAAAATACCGTGATTTGATTTGTCGCATGCATGGGCTTGGTTCACTTTTATATTTGGCCACTTCCGGCGGGACACCCGGAATGAGTTCCGGGACACTACTGGCTTTCCCAAATATGATATGAAATTTGTTTTCTATTGTTAATCAAATCTGTCGCATGTACGAGTATTTGACCATTTCCGGCGGGACACCGGGAACCGGTTCCGGATCACTTACGGTTCAGATATGCTTTAAGACTATTTTCCTGCTAACCGTGATTGAAATTTTCTTAGGGGAGTGTCCATAAATGACGTAGCCTTCTTGGACTTTGTGACCACTGCTCGTGGTGGTATCACTTCGGCGGCCGTCACAGCAGATGCCAAGGATGTTTCTTGGTGCATCCAGAAGTGCATTGGAAGTGATAGTGAAGGTTGAAGTTCAAGAGGGACTGAAAGTGCGCGAAGTGAAAAAGGCGAAGTAGAAGCGGGAAATGGAGAAAGAGAAGATTTCACATCGGGAACGTCTGGAGTGAAATAGGAGCTGTTCGAGATCCGCCAGCAGCAGAAACAAGAGAAGTGGGAGATGGAACTGGAGGTGCAACAGGTACAGATGGAGGAGAAGGTCACCGAAACAGAAGCCCTGAGAATGCGGACGGAGATGAAAAAAAAGCTGAGGCAGTTAAAGCTGAAGTGGAATACGAAGGCGGGCGATGGTGGAAAGGAGCTGGAGGAAGCTGTTAGAGGCGGTAAAGTGGGATACTCAAAAAACGGAACAAGGAAGATGACGAAATCGGAGCATGCAAAGCTGGGGAAAGGACTCGAGAGTAAAAAGTCGAGGAATGCCTGGAAAAGCGAATGCAACGGTAGCGAAATTCTAAGATCCGAGAGGAGCATATAACAAACACTCGACTCCGAAAGATTCTCGCAAGCTGAAGTTCGGAGAGTTCCGAAGAAGAGAGGAAATGAGAGAAGTCTCGTCAGAGTACCGACAAAGGTGCAGATATCCGCTTGGGTATTCCTGTCCAGGAAGTTGTCAATGTTTCTTTAGGTTGGAAGAATGGACGATGTTCATCATCAACAACGAGACATCAATGAAGGAGTGAGGCTTTTCCGACGTGGAGAATTTGGTACGGCTATAGGAGTGCCTGAAGGGAAAAGCTGGTGAGAGGGTACGTAGATAGAAGTTATGTCAACTGTGCCTGAACGAACGCGGTACCGCCGGCTGCAAGCTAAGGTTCCGCTGTAACGCCGAACTTCGGCGGCCGATGCATGTAAGGGAAACCTCAACCCACTGCTTCATTTCTTCAGGCCAGGCTCAAGACTGTGCAGCCAACGTCAATCGTGATTTTCCAGATGATATCTGTCACTCTGCACTACGGCAATTATTCCTTGAACACTGTATAGCGTTTATGGATGAATGATCGTCGTATATGCTGGTCGAAAGGGCACTGGTGAATCGACTCGGAGTCCGAGGCACAGCCACATCGCGTGACATGGACTGCCGAAGTTTTCAGAATGGATAACATATCAAAGTGTATGAATCTCTTCATCTCTCGACGAAAAAATCCACGTAACCTTTTCACATCGAGAGTGCTCACACAGTGTAAAGTTCAAAGCTTCCGCTTCGGAAGTGGTGGGGAAATACGCGCATCTCCAAAGACTGCCTAGCATGACACCAAAAATTCTGATCGGGTTGAAGGACGTTCACCTTTACGCGCCGTTGGAGTCATGAATTGGCCGACCGGAGGAGCCAAAAGCTGTAAGGTTGGACGTTGGACTATACCGTATACGAGCCGACGGGACCGGGAAACATGTACAGCGGAATGGTCGCACATCATTCGTGCAGCCTGGTATCCCATCACCCGAAGATCCACTACACGGTGGAAGAGTCTCGCAGTTCCATCGCCTTGCTTCCGAAGCTGGAAGAAGACAGAAAAGCTAAATAGATTATGAAGAAAACAACGCCGAGGATCAGCGATTGTTTCGTGGAGGGCCTGCTAGGGAAGAAAGACGATGTTGGAGAAGCAACTGATGAAGGATCCCGGGGTCTATGACAAAGTTTGTTACATGACCGCTGACAATCTCGGCGAAGGCTACGCACACAAAGCGAAAGCATCAGAGAAGTTAGCGTTGGACTACAGCAAGGTACGGCACGTTTCGCTGAACATCGACAGCAAATCGATAAAGGAGAACAAGAGCAACTATAGATCCAGTCCAGAGGCTCCCGGAAATGAAAGATGTTCGCGTTTCCCGCTACTATTTCTGCAGGATACAAATACACGTTCTTGTTAACGCAAACTAGGAATAACATTTTGGTGAACTAAAGACTAATATGTAGAGGTTTCGAGAACCGTTATAAAACTTATAACCTTTCATTTTGGCTCAATGATGGTTCTAAGAACCTCTTCTAATTTATTTGACTGAAAATGTTACTTAGGGTGTGGTGGCGTTTACGAAACAATTAACGATGGCATTTCTAATGCCATGGAAATTCTAAGTCATTGTGAGAATTTCCTAAAAAAACAATCCTCAAGTAATTGAAAAAAAAAAACTAAATGAATTACCTACCATTGAGTAAATCTAAAAATAAAAAAAATGCAAAGGGATACACTAAGGAATGCCCGAAGGAATTCCCATCGCAATTTTCAAAGGAATGACTGATAAAAATTGCCAAATTGCTGAATGGATTACTCAAGGAATCAAAGCAATTGTTGAAAGAAGATTAAAAAGGGTAGGTATTGTCACAGTGATTATTGATGGAACTTCCAAAAAGTGGATCTTCCACTAAAACCTAAACTAACGAGATTATGTTGTCAAAACAACAGCCAATATCACAACCATTAGCTAACCGACAAGTCTCGTTCGAAGCACCCAAATGGCCTTCATAATCGTAACTCAGTTTATGCCCTCCCATAACACCGCCGAACGACATCAATAAAAAGCAGCCAATTTCTAAAGTGAAATAATTATCCCACGCCCAAGGAGAGTCCAGCGTGCTGCAATTAGGTAATGCAAACTATCTGTGTTTTTTTACAACAAAAAGCATTATTGACCCCATAAACTGTACATCATAACTTGAACTCGACACCCCGTCTGCGAATTTCCTTCTCCTTTCACTTCTCCATCGTCACGGTTACAACCCAGTTTGGAGGCAGCGGCGAAACAACCAAAGTTCCAAAGTTCGACTCGCTGGACCAGCACAGCGCAGCGGACAGCTCGTAACGCAATCCTTCCGAGTTTTTCTTCCTCCCACCGACCGACGACCGTGCTAGTAGGTAGGTACCCGATTTGCATCGTAAAACTTTTCCGGCCGTGAACAATGTGCTTTCCCCGGTTTGGGTTCTGGCGAGCGGACGTTGCTGATTCTTTGTACTGGCAGAGTGCACATTAGAGTTTTCGCTCGCAAATGGGTAACCGTTTTTCCGGTTTGCAGTGTTTTTTCTCGTTTCCGCTTGGTCTGGCACTATGGGATAGGAAGTAAAAATAAAGGGACAAAATTTGGCGTCTAGGTCGACTTTAGCTACTTTGAGATTCAAGTCAGTACATATCTCCCGCCGTTTCAAATGTTCTAGAGATAATGTTCATGTTCGCAAAGCAAACAAGTTGACCGGATTTCGTGCCTTCTACCACACAAAACAACCTCATACCTCATACCTTTGAGTACTTCACTTCGTTCAGCCACTTGTATTGATTTTAGAGAAGCACTCTTTCGATCATCATCCTCTGAGCGTCCACCCCAATAATACTACATACATAAACGGAGATTAAAACTCAAAGATTTTTGTAGTCACATTCCAATGCCCGACACATAGTGTCCTCGGCTCCCCTCCGTCCAGGTTTTTGTTTGCTCAATCATCACAACTCGTTTCGCTGCTGAAAGCGAAATAACCTGCAGCATCGCCAGCACCAGGCAGTATTCATCGAGCAATACCGATGATGTAAAGCTGTTGGGCAGAACTGCATGAATGAATACGCCGGGAAGCGCGCGCGTGTCCTTCGTCAGAAAAACGAGGGTAAAAGTTAAACTTTAGTGCAAAAGGTCGTAAACAAAATCACAGCATCATCGGCGAAAGGTGGGCGACGGGAAAAAAGTGGGAGGGGACGAGTTAGTGGATGACTTTGACCGACAACAAAAAACATCAACAAAGTGCAACGTTGTCAGTGAAACAATCGGCAATCCTTTTGTGTGGACGTTTGTAATTATTCCACTAGTTATCCAACTTCCAGCGTTCAGAAAGTTTTTCCTTCTGGGGTGGGAAAAATATGAACTCGGTCGTCGTCGTCGTCGTCGTCGGAGGCAAGCGATACTCTGATGATAACAACAGTTGGACTGTATTCTCGACAAAAAAAAACGAAAACGAAAACAAAAATAATAACTGGAGCGGTGAAAATACACAAACTCAACAACAACTTATGTCTGTTTTCCAACAGCATAACAAGCTGCCATTCTGGGGCGATCGTAAATGTTTCAAATTGTGGGAGACCCTCTCCAATCAGACCCGTTGGAGACAGAGAGTCGGGATCAAGGTTGTTGGTGTTGTTGTTGTTGTTAGATATAAGTTTGTACGCTTCGAGCTCATAGTAGAATAGGATTTTGTGGATACTCTTTGGTGAACAGTGTTGCCAGTGTTGGAATGTTATCCTCAATGGTAATTTTTTTGTAAGAAAAATTGAACACATGTCATAATTGCTAAATGAATTACACTATAATTTCATCGGCCCCTAAAACTGTATAGTCTTCTCTACGAAACAACTCAATTGTGATGTTGAGCACGAATAGTTCAGCATATTTTTGCATCTGTTGGTGAGGGCTCTTAGGTCCTCTTCAAGCACAAGCAACCACTTTGTGCGCGGCCTGCCATGGAAGCGCAAGCTGATCTGAGTTTTGTGAAGATTTCAAGAAGGATGACGAAACCTCATCCGCAATCCGTACATTCAATTTTGATCCATTGAGCGTTGCACGAATCAGCCTTATTAGTGTCGTCGGAATTTCGTGTCATTCCATTATCTGCCATAAAGATATTTTTGTATTTTTTTTTTCAATTTCCGACCAGTCTTATTTGAGTACGTCACTTAACCTAATTTACAGCTCCATTGTCCACTAGGGCACTGCGTGAGCGATTCCACTCGGAAGCTGTACTTTGTACAGCGCCTAAATGTATTCTATTCTAATTGTACTACATATATCGAACTGATTGCCGTTGCGCTGCTTTCACTTCTTACCCTATCATGGTAGAATGATGAAGATGAGGATGTTGATATGTGGCTGTTGATTGTTCCTGTTTCCAGTTCGATTGGGGGTCCATTCGCCGATGTCCAAGTATCGGGGTTAATTTGAGCCAAGGGCGCAGAAGAGGGTCAGTGTCAGCTGCTCTCAGGGGGGAAAAGCAACTGACGAAAGTGCCGGGGCTGGGATCGAACCCATGACCATCCACTTATGAAGCAAACGTGTGACCAATTGCGCCACGGGCCTCGGCATTATCTGCCATTACTTATTTATTTTTCCTGAATCGTACGCCAACTTGAAATCAATAAACAGATGATTGGTCTGCAAGCTGTATTCCCGTCATTTATTTGGAATTTTTGTAAATATCTCGATGTATGCTTAAGCCAACCAAGCCACGTGAAAACTACAGCTTTAAATGCTTTGACACCCATGCACGCTGCAGAAACACGTGTTCGATATACAAAGAGAGATTTGAAATGCAAAAAGAAATCCACGTGCTCCGGTGGGAATCAAACCCATGATTCCCGCTTCAGTAGACAGGCACTTCTTTCCTCCAAGCTAAGGAGCCTTTTGGCCATCTCCATCCCCATAAGGCACAGAACAGAACTCAAAGGAGAATTGGGTTGTAAAAGAGAGCAAATCATGTGTATTAATGGGGTTAGGGACAAAACGTTGAGAGATAAAACGTCGAATGCAAAAACCTCGAATGCCAAAACGTAGGAAGGGACAAAACGTCGAAAACGTGTAATATAACCAAATAATGAGATCTTTATTCCTTTAAAGCAGAGTTTCCCAAACTTTTTGCTACCACGGCGCCTTTTGAAATTTTCAAAATTTTCGCGGCGCACCAACAATTTTTTACAAAGAATTTTAATAATTTTAGCACCTTCTGTTCAAAATTTCAAATATAAATCGTAAAAAAACTTTCAGTGCCATGCTTTTTCAAAATAAAAATTGTTTAACCCTTCAGCGCGCGCGCTGATGTAAAAAGTACAATACCACCAAAAAACCTCACACGTTGTATACAACACTAGCGCGGTGCAGTTTCGGTTGCTTGATGGCGCGCGTCCTGAAAGGTTAAAAATTCGCAAAACTTAACACAAATTTTAGATTTCTGAAGGGTTACATTGCAAAACTTAATTTTTTTAAATCAAGTACGTAGATTACCAAATTTCATGGAAAATAGATATAAAAATAAATTGTTCAGAATCTGTCAGAACGATTGAAAGTGACGATGAGGGGTCATGTTTTTGTAGTCGGAACTCAAAAAACTCAGCTCAACAACTCAAAAAAGGCGATTTTAGAATCATGCATGAAATCGACACATAAATTGTTGCAGATTTTTTATACGATAAGGAGCTAAACCAGTCTATAGGAGGAAATCTCATTCATAGAGGCAAACTTACAAGTTATGATAGTGATGTAAGTAAAAATGTCGTCCCGAAACGTTTGAGATAGCACGAAGACCTGCAATCTCCATGGAGACTGACAGTAATTATAAATGACAGTTTTAGGTAAAGAACTTCAAAACAGTTTTTTGAAATATCTACTTTGAATTACAAGCTATTGATAAAATCGAAAATAAACTGAATCATAAAAAGCCCAACAATTCGAGAGTCTTACGAAAATTTTCAAAATTACGGAAATTTAAAAATTTGTAAAAATTTAAATGTTTCATGAGGATATAAATAATAAATTCCGAAAAACATTCGTAGACTTTGGAATATTTACTATTAAATTGAAAACTTAGAAGAGGGAAAACCCCTTTGAATGACTTTCTTTTGAAGTCTTCCACAAAAAAAGCCAAAACATTGGTATCGAATACAAAAAAGGGTTTGAGACTAGGTTTGAGATGACACTAGTTTTACACAACAATACAAAAACAGCTTGGTATGAATCTCGACGGGGACTACGACAAGGTGATGGACTTTCCTGCCTACTACTCAACATCGCCCTGGAAGGTGTTATGCGACGAGCCGGGCTCAACAGCCGGGGTACGATCTTCACGAAATCCAGCCAATTTGTCTGTTTTGCGGATGACATGGATATTATTGCTAGAACATTTGGAACGGTGGCAGAACAGTACACCCGCCTGAAACGTGAAGCAGCAAAGGTCGGACTGGTGGTGAATGCGGCTAAGACAAAGTACTTGCTGGTAGGTGGGACTGAGCGAGACAGGACAAGCCTTGGCAGCAATGTTACGATAGACGGGGATACTTTCGAGGTGGTAGAAGAATTCGTCTACCTCGGATCCTTACTGACGGCTGACAACAACGTGAGCCGTGAAATATGGAGGCGTATCATCAGCGGATGTCGGACCTACTACGGGCTCCAGAAGAAACTGCGGTCGAAAAAGATTCATCCACGCACCAAATAGTCCATGCACAAAACGCTAGTAAGACCGGTGCTCCTTTACAGACACGAGACATGGACCATGCTCGAGGAGGACCTGCAAGCACTCGGAGTTTCCGAACGACGCGTGTTAAGGATGATCTTCGGCGGTGTGTAGGAGAACGGTGTGTGGCGGAGAAGGATGAATTACGAGTTCGCTGTACTTTACGGCGAACCCAGCATCCATAAGGAGGCTAAAGCCGGAAGGATACGGTGGGCAGGGCATGTTGCAAGAATACCGGACAACAGCCCTGCAAAGCTGGTGTCTGCAACTGATTCTGTTGGCACAAGAAGGCGTGGAGCGCAGAAATCACGATGGGCATGACATGTTTCAGAAATATTTCTAGAATTCACTTTTGATTTTCCTCTAAAGCCTCCACCACAAATTTCTATGAGAGTTTCACATGTCCATGGCTTCTTTCAGGAATTCCTCTCAGATTTTTCAGAAATTCATACGTTATTTTTTTTTCAGGAAATCATCCCTGGATGCCTGTATTTAGGGATTTCTTCAGATTATAAAAGTTCTGAATTTCTAAACAGTCACCTTTATTTTCGAATGAGTGTAATCAGTTTCATACCTTTTAACTCTGCCCTAAGTTGCTTATCCTTTGACAGATACGCGTATTTCGACTACCACTTGTAATCTTCCTCAGTGGAAGATTACAAGTGGTAGTCGAAATACTGAGGAAGATTACAAGTGGTAGTCGAAATACGCGTATCTGTCAAAGGATAAGCAACTTAGGGCGGAATTAAAAGGTACGAACCTGATTACATATATGTATTACATATATTACATATATTACATATATTACATATATTCTGTCGATTTCTTCTAGAGTTGCTCCATGGTTTCCTGCGAAAATTACTCTAGGAATTCGGTCCTAAAATATATAAAGATTTTCTTCAGAAACTCAGCAATTTCTTCAGATATCCTGGAAAGTTTATTTAAAAAATGTAGGGAATAAATCTGTTTAGGCAATGCTTTGAAAACTTTTCCAGGAATTTCAGCAGAATTTTCTACAGGGATTGCTTCATAAATTCTTGCCAAGCTTGTTCTATCAACTCTTCCATTGGTTTATTGAAAAATTCCTTCAGAACTTCGTTCATGTATTTGTCTAAGAAGTCCACTAGATATTGGTTCAGAAATTCAAAATTCTCGCAGGAATGTATCCAGAAAATTTTTCAGGATTTATCTCGAATATTCTTGCATTTATCAGAGATTCTTTATTGTTGCTTTCAGTGATTCAGAAAAGAATTCATACATAGATTCCAGTAGAAGTTAATATAGAAATTCCTTCAGGATTTCTCCATGTATTTCTACAACATGTATGTATTCTCTAACAAATTCAGAAACATTTTCTAGTTTAAGCGGTTTTAAGTTTAGTAATGCGTTTCTTCAAATATTTTCACTGGAATTCCTTCAGAAATACGTCAATAGATTATTCTGAGAGTACTCTCAGAAAATTATCCCAGAATATTATAAGATTTTTCCAAGAACTTTAATTATAAAATCCCTCATAGACATTTTAGGAATTTCACCTTTGTTTTTTTATATTTTTTGTCTGTATTAACGAGATTTTTAGCCCTAGGCTAGTTCATCTCGGGACCCACGCTTTACTTCCCTTCCGAAGGAAGAACTCACTTTTTGTGAATTTGCCGGGAGTGGGATTCGATCCCAGGTCCTCGGCGTAATAGTCACGTGTTCTAACCATCCAATCAGGTACGCTCCTCCACCTTTGGTTTCCCGAGGAGTTCTTCAGGAATGTTTGCTGGGATTTCTCTTTTCTTTCACCCTTCATGACGCGCGCCGTTGTAAAAAGTACAACGCTACCAAAAAACCTCGCTCGTCGCATGCAGCACGAGCCCGGTGCAGTTTCAATATCTTACAGGCGCACGTTCTGAAAGGTTTAAGTTCCTTTTAATGTTTCTTTAAAAATTCTACATAAACTTCTTAAAAAAAGTCAGAAATATTTTCAGGGATTATTTCAATAATTTCTGTAGGAACGTTTTAGATATTTTTGATGGATTTTTCAAAGCTCGTAGCCTCGTAGCCGTGCGGTTAGGGTCACCAAGCTTCTAATCGCACCATGCTATGGGGTGAGGGTTCGATTCCCGCTCCGGGCGATGAAACTTTTCGTGAGAATAGTTTCTTCTCCGTATCCACTGGTGCATGCTCCGTGTGTCCCTTGTCTAGTGTTTAAGTTTCATTCAAGCTGGGCAGCCTCTGGCTGAAGACGGTGTCCGCGTCTTTTTTTTTTAAATTTGTTGTTCCAGCAATTCATAAAAAAAAAATACTGGGAGAACTTAATGGAAGATTCTTGAGAATTGTCTAAAGAATCCCTCAAAAAATTCCTGGGGATATCTTTATAAAATTCAATAGAAGTTTTTGAAAATGTTATGTGGGGATTCCCGGACAAACAAAACTGAAGAAATTTCTGAATTATCTCTGAACGAATCTAAAGAAACGTCTCAAGATAACTCATTTCTAGGGAAAAAAAAAATCATGGGAAACTTTTAGAGGAACTCTGAAGGTTAATCCATAGAAAAATCTACTAAAAATGTTTACAGAAACTGGAGAGAAAGATAGTTTTGAAATTCTTGAAAAAATCCCTTGATATTTTTTTTAGGGATCCCTGGAGGATTTTGTGAAGCAATCCTTGGAAGAAATACTGGCAATACCTCTGGCGGAATCCTTGACAAAATTTCTTATTCAATTTCTGAATGGATTGATACACAAGAGATATTTTTCTGGAGGAAATTCTGCAGAAATAAAAATTAATCCCAGAGGAATTCTTAAATTTTTTTTTTATTAATTGGTAGTGGTTGAGGAATCTCTACACGTATACATGGAAGAATTTATTAAAGCAGTCTTTGAAAAATTTCAAGGAGTAGATTATTGAGCTCGGCAAGAAATTTCTCTATGTAGAACTTCCTGAAGCATCTCCGAATTTTTTTCTGAAGAGATCGCTGAAGAAAGATCTGAATAAATCCTTGGAAATTCCTGGTGAAGTACATAGAGGAATCTACGAAGAAATTTCCAGGAGAAATCAGAAAATTTCTGATGGAATTCTTGAATATATATGGAGACAAACCTGAAGAAACTTCTTGAGAAACTTTATCAAGAAAGAATCTCTGGAAGAACCTCTGAAATAATCTCAGAATCTTGATGAAATTCTTCTGGAACGGCATGTCTTAAAAATGAATGAAATTATGAAAAAAAAACCTTGAAGAATTTCTTAAGAAAATTCTGAAACAATCCCTGGAGAAATTCGAAGAAAAACTTGAAAATATTGGAAGAAATACATGGCATACTGCTGTGACGATTTGTAAATAAATTTCCTAGAAATTCCCTGAAGGAATCCCAGGAGGAATTTCTAAAAAATCCGTTGAATAGCTTAAAGATGATTCTTTTGAGAAGTCTTTTAAACAGCTCCTAGAGAAAACCCAATGTAAATTCCTGAAGAAATTCGTGAAAGAATTTCTGGAGAAACCGCTGAAGAAACTTTCACAGAAAAACATTACAACAGGAATGCATGTAACCTGGAGAAATCTTTAGTGGAATTCTCAGAGGAAATCTTGCTGAAATAAAATTATGAAAATAACGAAAACGTTTCGCTAAACCCCGAAAAATATGAATTTCTGGAGGTGGAGAAATTCTAAAGGAAGTACATAAGAAGAAAGAGATGCTTAAATATCCTCAGAGGAATCCCTAGGAGAATTCTTGCTGAACTGCTGATTTAAAGAAATATTACGTGAAAATGGAAGGGTCTTTTTTCGGAATACCTAATTCCTAATAAGCCACAATATTGAAGCCATTTCCATGCAGGTGTACCAGTACAGTATGAGCTTAAATTTGACTAAATGACTTCAGCGCTGTCACACAAAGAAGAGTTTATAAATTGGTCGACTGATCATAACCATTTCTGATGATGATGATGATGATTAGTTTATTATGATATCAGGAAATTGGTTACTCTAATGACGAAATAAAAAATACGGGTAATTATTTTTGATGAACCACCAAGTATCACAACGTGTGGAGTTATTTATTTATTATTTATTTATTTATTCATTTTTAACTTCTTATTGTGTAAGAGGGAAAAGCCTTTTTGAGTGATTTCAAAATTTACATGTTGAAATCATTCTCAAAAAGGCATAAAATCTCTTAATCTTTTCAAAAAACATTATGAACAATTTTTAAAACTAAATAGAGGCTCCTCCGGAAATAATCCATAGTCGAGCTGTGATCTTGATGAGAACTTGTTTGGAAGGAACCATGAACCGAGGTACTGCCCATAATCGCATAGTTGACGTAAGCGCCACTGTAGTTTTCAGCACACTTTTGAAATTTTAACAATGATTAATGAAAAGTTTATGTTTTTTTTCACGTTGTTATCTAGCTAGTGATCAGATCTTGTGCTCTATTGAATAAAACTGATCATAATTATGCACATTTGATAAATATTAGCTTGTGAGTGCTGACATTGTCAATGGTGGTTACGTCAACTATGCGATTAGGAGCATCATTATGGGCAGACATTTATTGCCAAGAATATTTCGTTAGAATCAGGTAAAGAGAAGTTCAAATCCAAAATATTGTCAATAAATTTCTGTCTAGGTAAAATATAACGCTTGCAATGAAAAATAATATAATCAGTGTCTTGGTATGATTCACTACAATCACATAAATTTGATTCTTCAATATAAATATGATATAAATGACTATTGCAAATATAGTGATTTGAAATAAGTCTTGAAAATGTACAAATAAAATGTCTCCCTACATTCAAATTTTTAAACCATGGATAATTATTTTCCACCGGATATATGAATGACACCATCGCCCTTTCTAACTTGAATTGCAATCAATTTACCAAGTTTCAAGTGAATTCCTTTTTATTTGGGCAAAATATTCTGAAGGAAAAAAATCACGATTGAATATAATACCACGGTTGCCACCTAGCTTGGCCAAAGAATCAGCTTGTTCATTACCATAAATTTGACAATAAGCAGGAATCCACACAAATTTAATGATATAACCCCTTGATTGCAAATTGTATAATATTTACTTCAACATTGAAATAATATGAAGTGATTTACAATTGAATTGATTGTTTCTGATGGAATTTATGGGGCTCAAACTGTCAGAAAAAATAATAAACAAGCTAGGAGATAACTTTTTAATTAAATTGCAGGCAAAATAGAAAGCAATTAATTCATCTACAAAAGTAGAAAAAAAAGATTGCAATTTTAAAAAATGTGCTGAACATAGATTATACACACCAAAACCTGCATTGTTTCCAATAAGAGATCTGTCAGTATAAAACAATTGATTTTGATTAATTCCAATAAATTTTCGTTCAAATAATATTCTAGCGTATCGTGAATATTCAGTATCTGGAATTCGCTTTCATTCCAATTGCAATGGTGTATCAATTATTGGTGAAAAAACGTATGGAGTTGTAATATATCGATTTTCCGTGGAATGGCTGAGGTATATAATTTTTTTTTATTTCACGGAGCTCGGTTTTGTTGCAACAAAACTCATTTTCTGAAGGCAATTTTTTGAGGATCAGCCTAGATAAAATTCGTGGAATTTCGTTTCGTAGTGAAATCATTCGGTATACCGTGAACCCAAAAGCATCAGGTCTAATTGACTTCTCATTTATTTTTTATTTTTTAGAAATTCGAAGTAAACTGATAGCATTTTTGATTTTGTTCTTTTATAGATGCTTCAACTACAGGGGTCATTTGCGGCTGTAACTGGCCTCCTGAACAACTTTGCCGAAGACTTGATCCTCCTATTTGATCTGGATCGTGAGATAGAGCTTTTAGAAAAAAAAATGCTCAGTTTTACGTATTCACTAGTGTCACCTAGTGGTAGTATTGCGATCAAAACTGCTTGCTTTCAGTAGGTCGTCTCCAGAGGCACGTTTTTCTCCTTTATGAAAAAAACTACTGAACAACTTTGGTGTTCGACTCATGATTGTTAATTTTCGACTGCTGAGTAGGAATAACTTCTAAAATGGTCCATTTTGAAGTATAAACTATGACAGGAGCTATCCATTTGCTACGTAAGGGTTTATGGGAGGCGAGGGGTTTTGAGAAATCTTATGCGCCACACAAAAATATTTTGGTTCGTAAACAACAAATCTTACATAAGGAGATTCAATTTTTTACTGAAGTAATGCCTTGAAAGGTTCAGGGTTCAATCCTTGGCTCGTCCCTTTCCATCTACTTATATCTTTATATCTACTTTCTCTCGCTTTTATACATAAATCACATGCATATTCGTCTATTCGTAGCCATCGCTATAACCAGAAACGTATTGAAAAAGCCGTTTCGCTTTCCTTCCAACTTTCGTCACAGCAGAGTGTCAATCTATCATATAACGCCTACAAGTTATGCAACCAACCAAACGAACCCTGTGCCAAAATTAAAACGTTTCCCAACAAACAACACTCCGCATGGCTTGTGCAGGCGCAGAGGACTCAACGGCCTGTTGACAACTAGCGATTGCAATCATCACTTCGCTTCACATTGACTTTCCCATCATCCACTCTCCCACATTGACCTGCAAGCTGTCGCAGCAGGCGCCATTCTCGCCTAAAATTAGGGGACGTTCATGAACCACGTGGACTTTGGGGGGGGGGGGGGGGTGTGTTGAGGTTGGTTTTCACCAAAGTCTACGCTTTATAGAAATTTCCAAAATTTTGTATGAATAAAAGTCTACGAGGGGGGAGGGGGGTGGGGTCTGAGATGGTCAAAATTTGGTCTACGTGGTTTATGAACAGCCCTTTAGGAACCCATCAACGCTTACACATTGAAGATGCCTGTTACTACCAAGCCACTATTCCATTGATTCATTGTGTAAGTGTAGCTGATCTCGCGATATTGGAGTAGCAACTGCGGACGGTCAATCAAGCTCAAGCTCAAGCTGAGCAACAGAAGGTCGGATTCAGAGGCACGGTCCGACGTAATGCGAAAAAGAATACTCGTCACTGGGACAAAGCCTGCTTTTCAGCCAGTATACTTTATGCACTTTCACAGTTATTAACAGAAAGCTTCCTCTACCAACGATCATTTTGGCATGTGTATACCTTGTGGCAGGTGCGAAGGTATTCTATTCTCAGAGAAGCCAAGGAAATTTTCATTGCGAAAAGTTCCTGAACCTACCGGGAAACGAACCCGTAACCCTCAGCATGGTCATGCTGAATACCCACGCATTTACAACTGTGCCTAGAGGGGCCCTTCGTATAAGATGCCTTAAAAAATCTATCCAACCTAATCTAAACAAATTTGCAGATCTGGCACCCACTGACTGATCCAACTGCCATACCATCTGCGTGGCCCGCGTGAACAGCGGCAGACCATGTGTAGCCCGCAAAGTCACTGCAAGAGTCGTTGATGCATCCGGAATACGGTGCAGTTGCATGACGACAATAATACCCCCGCACACAGTAGTCAAGCAGCAGGAGCGGGAGCACTACAGAGTTGTATCTTTGCAACCCTGCCTGGCTAGAATTGTACTCCGGGACAGTATGGCAGAAAAAAAAAGTGCATCCCTTTGTAGGGAGCTGGGAATTATGAATTGTGCTTCCCAGCGCTGAACTGCCTGGCAGTCAGCTAGCAGTACCTAGTGGAAGGGACACTCACAATCCCTAACGTTGGCGTTGTTTTGTACAAAACTGTCACTGTGTCGGTGTTCAGCTTCCCATATCGTCGTCGTCGGTCGGACACCATCCATGTTCAACTGGAAGTAGCTCTTCCAGAGGCTGAACATGGTCTGCTACACTCACGTTGTTGGTGTACGATGAGGATTAAACCTGGGAAGAGCGAAATGTGGGGGAATTAGTACCTAAGGTTGAAAGAGACCTTCGTCTGCCATGATGGTGACTCTTATTCATCATCGATATGGACAAGTTGGAGGCCGTTTTTGGCTTGGTTGATAATGAAAAGCGCTGTAAAGTCACGCTTCTAATTCCCATTTTAAACATACTTTTCCAATGAAAACTCATTGTTCCACAAATCATACTTATTGGAAATTGTAAAATTACAAAGAATCCGAATATGCAAAAATATTTGAGGGTTTAGTGCCATACTTTGAACTACACATGTGTAATTGACCATAAAGCGACTATTACGACCATAAAGTCTCTGACTGAAAAAGCAGACTGTATCCAAGTTGGAATGTAAAATCAGTAAAGGAATACAGAAAGTCGCGGAACAGAGTGTATGTTCAACAAACCCTAAAACGTGAACCAACAGTGATGCAAGAGATGCAGCAAGCAGCAGTAGTAGCGTCAAAATATCTCTTATCAATTGTCACTACGACGACAACGACGACGACGACGATGGGATGCCACTTCTGCTGCGGATCAGTGAGGATTTTTGCGATCAACACAATGCGATTCTTCTTTCACGGTCTGTGCGAATTAGGTTGACGCTTTGCCGTTAGTCGATGGTTGGTTGGTTTGTTGACTGTTTGGTTGGTTAGTGTAAACAGTTTGCGTCGTACTGGGTTAGGATTCGATTTGCAGGAACAACAGAGAGCCAGCAGAGCATTTTCTAGGGATGAACGGAGTAGTTTTTCTTTCTGCTTTCCCTTTTCGTTATCGAGCACCATTACTGGTGCGTTTGTTTTATCAATTTTCACTTGTATAGTAAATATTGTTGAGTTTGCTGTAGCTTTATGGAAGCTAAGCCGAAGAAACCTACTCTTGTGAATGCTTCAATCTTTGGCAACATTATATATGTAGAGTAAGGTGGGGCAAAAGTTCGACTCTAGTCGTTATTATACTTATTTTTTTTTTTTCAAAATACCGAAGCAGATAAAATTAAATTAAATGAATACCGTGTGGTAATTCTGCAGCCCATGAGCCAAAACTTTGCTGAACAAATTTACGCCAAATGTCTTTTCAATTCTGAGTTACATCACTTTTTGTAGGGTACTGGTTCCTACCATGTGGCTCCCATTTTCATCCTACCGAAAACAAAGGTTTGAAGCGCTGTTTGTTTTGTTCTCTGTTTTTTTATTTTTTTGTTAGAAACGAACACGCATGAAATCAAATAGAACGGAAACAATCGGTGCCGTAATCGCTTGTTTTCGAATAGAATGAATATAGGAGCGTGAGATAACTCATGGCACTCGTACCCTATATGTTCGTCTTATTCGAACTCTTGCCCCACCACTGGGACAAAAGTTCGAATCTAGTGTTTGTAGATTTCCCCTACCGCAGCACACTGTTTTGACATTTTGGTCTGGTCAGTATATTTGCTTTGTGGATGTCTTGGATGTTACTGCAAAAACCCTTTAACCCTAGTAGGATGTTGGGGTCAATAAGACCCAGACAGGCACCCAAGTAACACACATGTAATATAAGAGCTACGACCACGCAATTTTTGGTTGTATAGTAGTTAATACGACGTTATTCTAACGTGAAGCTAGAATAACGTTAAATTAACCCCCATACAGCCAAATTTGCGCTGCCGTGAATCTAATATGACATGTGTGTTGCTTGCTTGGGGCTTCTGTGTTTAAAACGTGATTATATTTATATTTGTTGAAAGAACCTTTCATAGCAACCTCAACGATTTTTCTTAGTTTTGTCTTTGAAGCTCATACATGACGATTCAGATGATATTCAAGTCCATTCAAACCCTTTCCATCTCCAGTAATGGATCATACAGCAAAAATCCCACTCAATTGAGTTTGATTAAGTGCCAATCTTCAGCTCAACTCAATCCCGATCACTTCCAAAACTGTGAGCAGAAGTGCGATACGTTGACTAAGTCTTTCTTTGCGCCATCATCCAGCTCCAGCACTAGCAGGGCAAACCCGAACGAACGTCTTGTTTCCTCGCATCACCATAAATGCAAATTTACAGCCTCTATTTACGCCTTCCGGATTCAGTTTGCGTGTGATATCCACTCAGCTCGGCAAGTTGACATCGTCGTCTTTGGTTATGCCAGCGTTCCGGGGACTCTGTAGAGCCCAACCAAACCAACCAGCTCTTGCAGCTCTTCGGAAAGCTAATCTCAGTGGTAATCAAATATACTTGAGTCGGGAAGTTTACGTCGTTGGCGTCGCCGTCCTTTGACTGCTTGTCGTCACGCCAAGTTTTCCTTTGGAAAGCCAGAGCTCCGAGCTCCAGTGCCCGGGTTTGCATATTATTTAAGCATGGAAATTGAACTGCCATTCTGCTTTCCTTCGGGCTGATGTGTGTTTTGGGCACGCGCGTCTCTGTTTAGGCAGTATTTTTGTTTGGATTTTCCCATCGAATTTCTCCTCCCTTCTGAGGGACATCATCGTGGAGTGCCCATTTCGTTGCTCGTTCGTCTGTCGTTCACTAAGGGTATATGGCATAGAAACTGTATGTATCGATAAGAAATAGCACACCAACTTTTAAAAACAGCTGACTTCAAAGTACCGAAGGGTAGATATACAAGAGACATAATATCAAATTATGGGGTCTCCAGTTAGCCTAGTGGTTAAGGATTTGGATCGCCAATCCGGAGACGGCGGGTTCGATTCCCGTTCCGGTCGGCAACATTTTCTCGACTCCCTGAGCATAGTGTAACATTGTACTTGCCACACAATGTACAAATTCATGCAATGGCAGGCAAAGAAAGCCCTTCAATTGATAACTGTGGAAGTGCTCTAAGACATGGTTTCCCAAACTGTGGGTCGCGACCCCCCAGGGGGGTCGCCGGCGTTCATCCAGGGGGTCGCGAGGGGCAGTAAAATATTTTACTGTAAGGGGCTGTCCATAAACCACGTGGTCATTTTTTTTGGGACTTTTCAATACACCCCCCCCCCCCCCCCGCGTGGTCATTAGTCCATACATTTTTTTTTATTTGTCCATACAAAATGGTCATTGGCCGAACTCCCCCCCCCCCCCCCCCCTTAATGACCACGTGGTTTATGGACAGCCCCTAACAGACAACAAATGAGAGAATTTCTATGGGGTGTCGCGAAAACTACGTCAGCTGGCAAAAGGGGGTCGCGCGACCTGAAAGTTTGGGAACCTATGCTCTAAGAACACTAAGTTGAAGAGAGCAGGCCTAGTTCCAATGCGAACGTCGAGCCATAAAGAAGAAGAAGAAGATAATATCAAATTCCAATAAAGACGGAACAATTTCCGTCTACTAAATAATACTCGATATTATGTCCTTTTGACGATTCGACCTCTGATCTTTAGCTACCAAATCGGTGAAAATAAGTTGACGGTAACCCAGTCTACATAAAACCAGTCTAACATACCTCGCGGGTACTGGCAGTCCTCTATGGACACGAAGCATGGTCGCTACGTTTGATTCTCGGCACGTAGCGCCTTTGGAGTTTTCGAACGAAAGGTGTTGCGTACCATCTACGGCGAAGTGCAGATGGAAGATGTAACTTGGAGAAGACGAATGAACCACGAGCTGCATCAGCTGCTGACATTTTCGTTCAACATGGATTTTAATCATGAATCTACTGCAACCCATTGGAATGTCCCAGAAGCCCCCGGAAACCTTCTGAAACCCACTGAAAGTTCATGAAACATATTGAAATCCCTTTAACCTTTCAGGACGCGCACCATCAAGCAGTTGAAACTGCACCGTGCTCGCGCTGTAAACGACAAGCGAGGTTTTTTGGTACAGTTGTACTTTTTACAACGGCGCGCGCGCTGAAGGGTTAAAACCCTTCAGAAGTTATTTCAAGGCCGCCTGAAGTCTCCTGAGCTCTCCAAAAGCTCTTGAAACGCATTTAAGACCATAAAACCTCCTGATATTCTAATAAACTTTCAATTACAGTCATTGCACAATTATGGGTCACACACAATTATTAGTCACTTTTCACTTCTACAGATAAATACTAATTAATTGCAAGCTTTTGTTAGCCATTATCATTTTTCGTTTATAAGTTGATTTGTTTTGTGTCACTATACGTATCGCACACGGGCTTATTCGTCCAAACATACATATTTTCGATATTTTTTTGTTCGGCGCAAAACCATTTGTCAAAGTAACGCTTCGATTGTGAATATCGGAAAGTGCGTGGGCTGCTTTCGTAAGCTCTGTAAAAGCTAGTTTCAGTGATTTTCAAGTGCAAAATGGTATCGTCACCAGAAAAAAGGTATAATTAACGTTCTAAATGTAGAAATTCATGTAACTGCGCTAATTAAAGCTTATTTCAGGCAACATTTAAATGACTCATTATTGTGCCAAGGAACACCGAAAATCGCACAATTATGGGTCACTTTTTGTGCAGCATAATATTGACAGTTCTGTGTACATGGGCATTGCATACTTTTAGGCGTTTATCGGTGGTTGTGTTGAAGATTCTGTCCCAATTTTGAAAAATTGTTTCCAAATCGTGAAAACACGCTTTGTTAAGAGGTTTGAGACCAGTTTTAGATTCTACTAAAGTTGATCTATCGAGAATAAGTGATCATTCATTGAAAAAATAGACAAAACATTATTGTTGAGCCGATTCCTCTTGAGTGACCCATAATAGGCAACATATTGACCCATAATTGTTACATAGCCAATTTTGACCCATTATTGTGGATTTCATTATTCATCAACATTTTAGTAATTTTCACCGTTTAAATTGAATTTTACAAGCACATTATATATAAAACAATAAAAAGGAGTTTTATTGAAGAGAATATAAAATAAAAATAATGAAAGTGTTATTTGTGTATGTAAAACGATTCATATTATGAAATGATTCCTCCTTGAGTGACCCATAATTGTGCTATGAGTGTAACTTCCGCTCCGGGCTCTCTAAGGCTAAACGAAATCTACTCAAATCAAATCTCCATCCATACCTATTTCAACTGAAAATGCCCTGAAAGCTCTGGGAGCTACTCTGAATCATCTATTTAACCGTATAAACCCCCTCCCCCTGAGACTCTCAGAAAAAAAAACCCGGTAGCCGCCCATGAAACCCACTGAAACCACCTGTAAATACAGCTAATCACGTTCGGTAATGTTTACCGAAATCTCAACCGCTGAGCGTTCGGTAAAGAATGTTTAACGAAATTCTATAAAAATTACCGAATTTCGGTAAAATATTATCGTTTATCTGTACAACTCTAACGAATTTCAGTAAAAGTTGCTATCTTTACCAATTTTTTTCCTGTAACACAATCTTAACGGTTGAGATTTCGGTAAAACATTACCGAAGTCGATGATTTTTTCTGAAGCTCTCTTGAAAGTCTCTGAATTTCCCTGAAATGTCCAAAAGCCCTTTTATTCCCTGTAAAACTCTCAGAAATCCCCTGACATTTTCTGATACACAATGAAGCCTCTGAAGCGTTCTGAAACACCTTTATGTAGTGTTTTTATATCCATTATCAATAATGAATACGTAGGAGCTTACAAAAGAACCGAACACTCCTGTAGGATGTCTTCCTCTTTATTTATTAACAAAGCACGTTCAATTCCATAATCCTAATCTCAGAGAAATCTTACCTTATTTACAATTCAACCCGAAGCTACTGCAGCTCCTCCTTGAAAGGTCCGCAATATACCAAAAACACAACTCGGCATCATCTTTACACACCACATTGATTCAGACCATAGGTTCCCAAACTTTCAGGTCGCGCGACCCCCTTTTGCCAGCTGACGTAGTTTTCGCGACACCCCATAGAAATTCTCTCATTTGTTGTCTGTTAGGGGCTGTCCATAAACCACGTGGTCATTAAGGGGGGGGGGGGGGGAGTTCGGCCAATGACCATTTTGTATGGACAAATAAAAAAAATGTATGGACTTATTACCACGCGGGGGGGGGGGGGGGGGGGGCGGGTATTGAAAAGTCCCAAAAAATGGCCACGTGGTTTATGGACAGCCCCTTACAGTAAAATATTTTACTGCCCCTCGCGACCCCCTGGATGAACGCCGGCGACCCCCCTGGGGGGTCGCGACCCACAGTTTGGGAAACCATGATGCAGACAGTATCGCAAATAAAATATACTCTTTCAATAATTATTATCTTTATTCACCGCAACTATCCCTCCATTCACAATATACAATACCACCAATATCCAAATCGTAATCACTTGAAACATAACTCAAAATCAAACAAAACTGCACAACTTCACACGTGCCTAACTACTCTGTCCGTTCGCGCCAAACATCGTCCATAGACTGACGACTGCTCTTCCAGTCGCTTGTGTCCTGCACCTGCACCTGCTGTTCATTCATTCACATATCCATCGAACTCAAGCCTTCCTTTTCCAACGCATTGTATCGTCTACGCTCGTCATCGTCGCGATTGTATAACATTTCGCCGAAAACCATTTCGCGGAATTCCTTTTCGCGGTGTAATATTTCGCGGAATAACATTTGGCGGAATGAACTATTTCACGGAATGCACCGTTTTACCGAAAACCATTTGGCGGAATGTACCGTTTCGCGGAAAATCGTTGATAAGAGAGAAAAATTTAACTGATGGAGAGACTATTTACATCATTAAAAGATTCAAAACTCAAAACAACAAATGAAATATGGAATGTTTCAAATCAACATGTCAATTTGTGTAATGGTTTTATTCGAAAGAACAGCCTATGCATGAAAGAAGGAAAATTCTCTGATAATATTAATTTAACAGTTGTTATTCTAAAATCAGTGTAATGCAATGCATTTATGGAAGAACAGCCTTTGATTAGAAGAAGGACAAATATCTGATCAAAAATAACAGCATATCTTTGAAAAAAGAGCGTATGTTTGATAGATGGAAAAGCTTGCGATACAAAAATGAGAACCCAGTAAACCACATGTCGTATAATTATGTTCATGCAAAATCGCATTTTCTTATATCAAAAATCAGAATCATAAAAAATATTAAATTTTGCTGCAACAACGACAGAACTACTTGTATATAAATCACCATTACGATTAATTTGCGACTATCGGAACTTATATCAAACCAAGCATTAATCAACGCGATCTGAAATCGCTTGAAGGAGCTTGAACTGACAGATCATATTGAACATCGAACGAAATCACTGTGACTTAGTCAACCAAACGCAGATCTTCTCACCCATCATCACAAAACAGTCTCGTAGGAAATATTTGTTTTCGCCGCAATGGCAGTACTTACTGTTTATTGTGTTCACTGAAATTCCAAATGACTGCAACAGTACTCAGTTTGCAACTCACCGTCTTCGCATGATGCCAGTATTTAAGAACACTACAGGAATGACCATTTCGTTGTTCACTGTAAATCGCGGTGCGGGTGCGAACCATCGACCCGCAATTATGCACAAATATGTAATCCGTTGTATTTGGTCAGTAGTTTAATTAGGATCTATTTATTCGAAACAATACTGTTTTGGCACGGGATTTCTTTTCGAGCTACAGTCTCTCATATTGCGAATTATGCTGCTGACAAAAGTGGGTGGGTATCCGATGGATGTTTCATCTTTTAGCTGGCACGGGACGCAATCGCGAATTCGGAACACATCTAGTGGTTAACCCGTAGCTCATGGTTTCCCAAACTGTGGGTCGCGACCCCCCAGGGGGGTCGCCGGCTTTCATCCAGGAAGTCGCGAAGGACAGTGAAATATGTTACTGTAACAGACAACAAATGAGGGAATTTCTATGGGGGGTCGCGAAAACTACGTCTGCTGGCAAAAGGGGGTCGCGTGACCTGGAAGTTTGGGAACCTATGCCGTAGCTGGTAACCATGTCAAACAATCCACTGAATTTGGCACAAGCACTTTTCACATTATAATGCACTCCACAATTAATTAAACACGGAAATAATCCAATGATTTTTTTCCCGCGACGACGGCAGCGAGCACACGACGTGAATGTTGTAAAATGTAAACAACACTACAGTCGTTAATAGTGCCAAATCGAACTCAACACAAGTTGTATAAACTGACAGATCATGATATGCTACATGAAATCAAAAAAATGTTGAAAGGAACCGTAACGACTTATGTGAAATTACCACCCAGTGTTCATACGAGTATTTATGGAAAAGTGACAGAGTAGGTATCACAGCAGGAGATTGAAGTTTATATTAGCAAAACTGCATAACCGTTTCAAGAAAACCTGAGTGGTACAGTGGTATGGTATCAGACTCAGGATATCAAGGTTCGATGTTCGAGACTTGGTGTAAATATTTTTATAGGTCAATTGTGTAAGACATCGTATAAATGATCATAGAAAATCATTTCAGATCCTTTTCATCGATGAATTGAGGCATCGTATTACTGATCATAGGAAATCGAAAATTGTCGCCAGAAGTGCGTATATGGCCTCCACTTTGGTATGTAAATAGCAGATTCATGCACTTTATACGATTGAAATGGTTTTTATATGGTGATATTTAACCCAAATTATACAGACCAAAATGTTGACTGGGAATTGTTTTGATTTTTGTTATATCAGTATAAGCATGTTAGAACATTAAAAAGAAGAGAAAGCTGATTAAGTTACTACTAAGGAGTGTTCTTGACTTAAGGGTCACATGATTTACAAATGATTTACATGTTTGTAGCATTATTTCAACCTATATTGCTTTCAATCAATAAGGGTGGACGTCTGGAAGCGTAGAAGCAGGGTCAGTTTCTGTTTCAAACTGTTGATACTGGGACATTAGGCTAAATTGACATGAGGCCGATTAATCACTGGGCTGCATAGATTTTAGACCAATTGGATTGAAAGATCTGCCTATTTTTATAATAAAGAAAATCTCATTAGAGTGAGTTAGTTACTGGATCACCAAATAACACTGTAGCTCTGCATCTTATAAGTAAACAACTTATTTCTAATAGAAGGAAAAATCTTAGTTGTAGATATCAGTTTGGTCACCAGCTCGTGTTATTTGGAAAGAGGAAATATCTCATACGGAGTTAGCAGTAGACCACCAATAAACAACATAACAATGCAACTAAAAAAAGTTCTTGATTTAGAGAAGGATAAATGTCTAGAGGTAAGGTCAGTAGCCTGGCCATCTTAAAACTCACTAATAGTATTACTCTAAAAAACAGCCCATTCTTGATACATAGAAGGAAAAACTCTTCATTTGGTTAGTAGTTTGGTCACTAGCCAAAGTTTTCAACAGTGCAACTTGAAAGAACAGCCTATTATTAAAAGATGGTGAAATCTTCTATAGAGTTATCAATTTGATCGCCACAAATTTCATAATACATGAACAGCGTTAGATTTGAAAGAAGGAAGATTCTCTTATGGAGTTAGCAATATAAGCCGTTGAATGTACAATATATATTTTCTTATTGATTATTACACCTAATGTTCATTTGGTCTTATTTCCATTCGACCTAATGACATTTGGCCTAAAGGCCCTTAGCCTTATGTTTAGAATTCTTGAGAGCAGCCTTTAAATTAAAGAAGGCAAGAAAGGTATCAGATGTAATTTAAATCAATTGGCACAATCGTAGAGCTAAGGGGAATATGATTCCATATGAATCTCTGATGGGGCCAGTAAAGTTCAGCAGAGAAAATAATTTGTCATTCTATTATTATTCACAAAATATGAAATTCCGCGAAATGATATTCCGCAAAACAGTACATTCCGCGAAATGGAATTCGGCGAAATGGTTCATTCCGCGAAATGTTACACCGCGAGAAAAAATTCCGCGAAATCGTTTTCGGCGAAATGGTATACAACCATCGTCGTTCGTTGCGGGAAAACTTTCAACCTCGTCATGCTCGAGAGAGCTGCGCGCATACATATACACCGAACCAAATCGATAGATTTTTTTCTTTACTGAATACAATAAGTCTGTTTTCAAATTTTAACTAAGATAGTGTTCTAGGATACTAAATTGAAAATTAAAACTTTTTCCTCTCTCACTCTATATTACTACACTTCAAACCCTCCTAAGCATCTTAGATCGTATTGAGAAGAATTTAAAATTCCTTTCATACTTTTTCGAACCCCTTGGATCGTTAAGTGAATGCGTCGTTCATCGTACACAGCTGGATAGCGGACGATCCTTAGACACAAACATATGGAAGGTCAAATCCTTCTGAAACCCCGCATAACATCTCCTTGATATCTCTGAGCCATTTACTGAAGTAGAGTAATAGAAGAGCTCTCCTGCCAAGCCCGTGCACAAGGGGTTGGGTGTTAACTTTATTAACTCAATAACGGCACCGATCATATCCTTACGGTTATCTGGAAAGGGAAGGAATGTTAGTTTTTTTTTTTGTTTTTATTAATGTGTATTTTAACAGTATGCTAATTCTACTCTTAGGAATATTAGTGTGACGTCAGTTGTATTGTTATCTTATATATTTTTAAAGTTGTTATTTTAAGCCTCTAACTCTTTTTAGTATATGTACATTAGAGTGTCACAAAGACCTAACCCGTAACGTGGGTAGATCACCTTATAATGGTGCGTTACGGCGTAAGATCTACCATAACCAATTTTGATTTCGTAATTTTCCAGCTTGGTTTAAATGCAGGAAAATTATAAGATCAAAATTTGGTTTACTTTTCTGTGTTTTGTTTTTTTTTTGTATATTGTTTTTCACTACTAGGGTGCGTGTACCAATTATGGCACTATCTAAGGAAAGCTATTTATATAAAAATAACGAGAAGACCAACGAATGTCATCAATAAGTTAAAAGACAACTTAGTGTTCATACTTCACAGGAAAAATATAGAAACGGAGCCAAAACTACTTTTAGTATTTGAGGGATTCCACGGAGGCACGCAAGTCGATCCTGAGCGACCATTTCAAAAATATCTGAAACTTTGCACAGTTTTTCAATTTCATCTAAAACGTCATTTTTCGATATCAAATCTTCATATAGTCACGTCTAACTTTTCAAAAGGGTGTATGTGAAAATGGTTGAAAAATATTCAAAAAGCTGCACAGCAAAAACGGTTCGTTCGATTGTTATGATTTTTTCAGCAAAGTTAGATAACTTAATGGGGATTGCTAAGAAAATATACACTGTAAAAAAATTTTTTTTTTGCATTAAAAAAATATCATTTTTGTCACACAAACTCAAATATCTCAAAACCCTATCTTTTTACCAACGTGATTTTTTCAGGGAAAACGGTCCATTATATTAGCTATCTACCATAAAAATTTGGTGATGGTAAACTAATAAACAAAAAAGTTATGATATTTCAAACATTTCACAATTTTTACATTTAGTAAAAAAAATATGTTTTTTTTTACCGTGTACATTATTCAGAGAATCGCATTATGATGCTGATTTTATTGTTAAGGCTACCGCATGAATTAAACAAGTTATTTTCATGATATTTTTATTTAATTATTCATAACTATTATAGCATCTATTAGAAACTTAGACGCGATCCAGTGTAGTGATCAAAAGTATTGATAGTGTCATTATTTTTATTGTACGTGACTGGCGAAAAATTCTGTTAATAGGGTTAAAACCTGTTGATAATAAGAAACATAAGTAATATTATTTTTAAGATAAAAGCTGCAAAACAAAAGTTTTATATAGACGAATGCGTCTAGTTTACCTGCAAAAAACTTACCTCTTAGATAATAGATTTTATGATGGAGAGAAAGCGAGTAACTGCAACACCAACAAAAACATAATAGGTGCATACCACGACAATGCTCTAGACGTCTAGTTTACCTGCAAAAATTTACCTATCAGAGAATAGAATCATAAATATCGGGAGGAAGCGAGTAACTTCAACAACAACAAATGCATGATAGGTACCATGACAATGCTCACGAAAAAGCAAAAAATTACTACCGCTATGGTTATTAAGGATTGTAAAGTAAAAGTTTTCTTCAGTCAAGTAAACGACACCAAACTAGTCAGTAAAAACTTGAAAGTGATTTTGTTTATTAAAATCTAACGAACAACATGAGTAGTCGCTTTCTCAACTGTTGTAGGCCGTTTGCAGAAAAAAAGTGCTCAAAAGAGTTACGAAATCTCACCGAAAGCACCATAGATAAACTGAAAGCGACAGGTTATGCTCCAATGTCCACATTGAATACAAATTTACGCATTTGCACGTCCTGCCGTCTAAACGTTGACAAACGAGCAATCTGTATATCATCGGAAGAGCAGGGCGCAGGAAGTTCGAAAACGACAACAACTGAGGAATTACTAGAAGTTCCAAGTGCAGAGAGCCTTGCCACCGTACCATCAGCGACATCTGTTTCAACAAATCAATCGGAAGATGAGTGTATTCAAAAGGTAAACATCGAACGCTTTAACGAGGGCATAGCTGGGATAAAAGTGACTCCGATTAAATGGACGAAGATGGACTACGTTTATTATCCAGAGAAAAAATACCGTGAAATAAACGAAGCTGTACGTAGAAACCTCTTCAAATTAGGACCTGAGGATGTGGAAAATACAGACTACGATGAGGTAATTATGAATATGAAGGAAAGGTTCTCGAATCCAGCCACGACAAGGAAAGAAAAATTATTGATTTTGTCGATGCTGCCAAGTTCGTGGTCTATTCAAGATGCCATTGATGAGTTCGAAACCAATAGATATACAGTAAAAGAGGCAAAACTATTTAAGAATAACTGTCTTTCAACCAAAAATACTAGGTCTAGTAATGCGTTAACAGACGAGGCAAAAGAAATAGTAGTTCAATATTTTGAAGATGATGAAGTAAGTCGAGCTATGCCTGGCCAGAAAGATTATGTATCAGTAAAACAAGATGGAAAGCGTCAAGCAATCCAAAAACGATTAATGATGACGACATTGAAAGAAGCTTACACACGCTTCAAGGAAATTCACAATAATATTAAAGTAGGTTTTTCCTCATTTGCAAGCCTTCGGCCAAGGCAATGCAAGCTTCTTTCCAATTCAGGAACACATAATGTTTGTGTGTGCACAACCCATGAGAATATTAACCTTATTTTACATAGTTTGAAAAGAATAAATTTAACAAAGGATATTAAAATGTTAACTGGTAGTCTTTTGTGTGAAAATACAACATCAAATTGCTATCTACGATCTTGTTCGGATTGTCCAGATTCTTCATTATTGGAAAATACTTTATTCGGTGAGTTTGAAGAAAAATATATTGATCAGTTATCATTTGAGCAATGGGTAACCACGGATAGGTGTGACCTAGAAACAATTGTAAAACCTGTAGATGAGTTTGTGTCATATTTTTGCTTGAAATTAGAAAGTTTAATCCCTCACGATTTCATTAAAACAGAGCAATCCAGCTTTTTAAAAAATACGAAAAATACGTTACAAAATGGTGAATTTTTAGTCATTTGTGATTTTTCTGAAAATTACAGTTTTGTATTGCAAGATGAAGTTCAGTCCCATCACTGGAACGTGCAACAAGCTACAATTCATCCATTCGTTATTTATTTTAATGGAAGTTCGCAAATTGAACACTTTAGTTTCATTGTAATTTCCGAAGATTTAAGGCACGATTCAATATCCGTAAACTTGTTCATTGCCAAAATGATTAACTTTTTACGCGTTGATAAACATAAAGAAGTCAAAAAGATATATTTTATGTCTGATGGAGCAGCGTCGCAGTACAAAAACCGTAAGAATTTTTCGAGCCTATGTCAATTTAAATCAATGTACGGAATTGATGCAGAATGGCATTTTTTTGCTACGTCACATGGCAAAGGTCCTTGTGATGCTATTGGAGGAACAATAAAGCGCATGGCCACAAGAGCAAGTTTAGCCAAAGAACGTGAGCATCCAATTAAAACTGCGAAAGAACTTTTTGAATGGGCGAATCGTAGAAAAGAAGAAGATTTAACCAAATTATCATTTTGTTTTACTACTACGGAAGAGTACGAAATAAAGGCTTCAGAGCTCAGCGAGCAATATAATAACGCGAAAACGATCCAAGGAACCCAAAAATTCCATTGTTTCATTCCATTGTCAGAAAATAAAATTAAAGCAAAACTATACTCAAACTGTTCTGACAATAATGCCAAAGTGTTCGATATTGTAAAAAAATAAATAAAATCAAATAAAAAATAAGTAAAACTGTTTTCATGATCTCATAACCCATAATAAAATCCAAACCCAAAACTCTTAGCCCTCTCTTACCCCTATTGTGTCAAATCTATGATTATTGTTGTGTAATTTGAGAATTCATTTATATGTATAAATATTATATGTATATATATTATATGTATATATATTACATGTATATACATATAATATAAATACATATAATATTTATACATATAATATACATAATACAAATGAATACACAAATATTGAATATCGTAAAAACAACTTGTTTAATTCCCGCAAGACCCTTAACAAAAAAAAAACAGCACCAAACTGTGATTCTCGAAATAATTTACACGGTAAAAAAAATTTTTTCTACTAAATGTAAAAAATTGTGAAATGTTTGAAATGTCATAACTTTTTTGTTTATTAGTTTACCATCACCAAATTTTTATGGTAGATAGCTAATATAACGGACCATTTTCCCTAAAAAAATGACGTTGGTAAAAAGATAGGGTTTTGAGATATTTAAGTTTTTGTGACAAAAATTATATTTTTTAATGCAAAAAAAATATTTTTTTTACAGTGTATATTTTTTTAGTAATCACCATTTAGTTATCTAACTTTGCTGAAAAAATCATAACAATCGAACGAACCGTTTTTGCTGTGCAGCTTTTTGAATATTTTTCAACCATTTTCATATACACCCTTTTGAAAAGTTAGTCGTGACTCAACATGAAGATATGATATCGAAAAATGGTGATTTAGATGGAACTGAAAAACTGTGCAAAGTTTCAGCTCAATAGAAAATCATGAATTAAAAAAAGTCCTAAATTTTGATGCTGTTGCTTGGAATCGCTCTATTTTTTACAGCGTGTGTCAATGATAGGAACCCTGTACCAGTTATGGTTACATTTTTTAACTTCGGTTCTTTTTCGCACTATTTGCATGCATTTCGTATGGGGTTAGCCATAACTGGAACACTATGGCGAAAAAGGGTGCAAGGAAGCCGAAATTTTAAGGACAATGATTTATTTCTACCATGATTTGAGCAAAATGTGGAGTTTAAATGAGTGCGACCATCTTTTGTGAACGTGATTTGTTGTTTACAAAATTTGTATTGTTGATTTGCATCGTTAAAGGGTGAAAATCAACTATGGCGAATAATTGGTACTATAGCCATAATTGGTACACTTACCCTAATATACAACTTTTCCGTGTTATTTGCTTGATTTTAACTTCAACTTTAATAAAATAACGATTTGTTTCAGCGCTGTTCAGGTAAATAAAGGTGAAATTGTAATGTAAGTCAATTAACATTCTATGTACATAGCATAATCATAATATTTATTGTTTCAGGTAAAATCAGGTAATTAGTCAATTATATAATTAAATATATTCAAATTATATGATACTTGGGATATTGGGAGGGGTAGCCTAAGGAAGCTAAATGAACTGGTTTCTGGACAAATGTTCGTGGGGTGGCCAGACTTTGTCACGAGATAACAACCATCGTGTTGTCTTCCGAAGGTCTCCAGGAAATTTAGCTTACCCTGCTACAACAAACCATCAGGTAGATCATTCCTTTCCGGTATGACTCTGCAGCCATAGGTAATCCTTGCGCTGATGGTGGGTACACAATCATCATCATCATCATTAGAGTGTCACAAAGACCTTATAATATACCTAGTATACGAAGTTTTGCAAATATTTGAGATATTGTCCATTCACTAAAAACGTAATATCTCAGCTTCTGGACAAAATTTTTTTCAATATTTTTTTAGAGAAATGACGCATACAAATAGTACTATCACATAAAACTTTCATGGTTGAAAAAAAATGTGCGTGTATTTTTTTTTAAATTTTGAAGAAAAATTCCCAAAAATACTGTCGTCAATATGATCACATTATTTAAAAAATAATAAATCTTCAAGAATGCCCAAAAGTCCATAGAAAAATACAAAAACATTGAAAAAAATCAGAAATAAAAAAAATATTATAAAAAAAGGATTTTTTTGAGAATTTTTATGGAAAAGTGTCATTTTTCAAAAATCGCCCTGGCGGAACCTCTAAATGATGTTTTAGAAAATCGAAATGTTCTACAAAAATGCTTCAAATATGCATATCTTTCATTTAAGGGTTGAGCACCTTGAATTTTCGAACATCGATTTTTATGGGACAGCTTAACAAATAGTCAACTGCACTGTTGGTGAACGAGAAAGGCAAAACGGGTGTAAATATTATCGATGTAAAACAAAAAACCAACAAGGGTATTGGTTCCCGTATTAAGCTTGTGGCTCCCATTTTTATCCTACGAAAAACAAAGGATGGAAGCTCTGTTTGTTTTGTTTCTCATTTTTGTATTTTTTGTTGGAAATGAGCACGCTTGAAAACAAAAAGAACGGAATCAATCGGTGCCGTAATCAATCCTTTTTGAATAGGATGAATAAAGAAGCGTGATATTATTGATGGCATACCCTATAACAGTTTTCTATAAGTAGCTGAATAAAAGAATAAAAAAACGAAAAAAAAAAGATTTTTTTTTGTACCAGTTCATTTATTTGGGGCTCAATCGCGTTTAACGCTTTGCGGAGCCGAAACTATTTTTTTGTATTTTATGTACAAATTTGATTATTATACAACATAGTTAGTACGGGACGGAGCCAGGATACTCGTGGCAGCTCGAGATTAGTGGGTCACATATGCTTTTAGGATGGGCGTGGTAAGGACTGGGGGTAAGTATTCTCTGAAGCTCTTCCGGAAGGTATAACGTAATGGCGTGTTCGTTGTCTTCATAGTGATTCAGCACCAGATTGTAGCGGGCTTTTCATCTGCCGGATGGTAAGGAACAACACAAAGACGAAAACAGAGAAAAAAAAAACTGGGGGAGAAAACACAAGAGAATTAAACCTTTATACAAGACAAACGAAAAAAGTCGTAAATGCATAGCATATAAGTGACATCGCGAGTGCCCAACACATCTCTCACAAGAACAAAGCGTTGTCTACCTCGGGCCTCAAGGGTATCCAAAAGTAGTGCTCTGGAGGCGTCATTATCCGGGCATTGCCAAACTATGTGGTCGATGCCATCATAAACGGAACCGCACTTAGTACAAACATTGCTCAACGCGAGGTTAATCTTATGTAAATGCGCATCTAGCGAGTAATGGTTGGACATAAGCCTGGACATTACGCGAATGAAATTTCGACTTACATCCAAACCATGCCACCACGCTCGCAAGGAAACATTAGGAATAATGGAATGTAACCACCGTCCCAGCTGGCCATCTCGCCAATCATTTTGCCAACTTTGAAGAGAACTCTGGCGAACAAAATGGAAAAATGCATCATGTGAAATTCTTCTATCATAGATCTCACCTTCCTGTGCTCCCACCTTTGCGAGAGAGTCCGCCTTCTCATTGCCATAAATTGAGCAATGTGAGAGGACCCATACAAAGGTAATCTTGTAGGATCTTTCGACCAGTGCACCCATCTGCTCCCATATTTTTGTAAGAAAGTAAGATGGGTGTTTTACAGGTTTCATCGACCGGAGTGCCTCAATCGAACTAAGGCTATCCGAGAAGATGAAGAAATAGTCTACGGGCATGTTGGAAATCATCCCCAAAGCGAAGTTGATTGCTGCCAGCTCAGCAACATAAACCGAACAAGGTTCCTGAAGTTTGCGGAAGGCGGCGAAATTTTCATTGAAGACACCGAAACCAGTGGATCCATTTATGCGAGACCTATCAGTGAAGAATCTCTTACAGGAATTGACATGTTGGTACTTTTCGTTAAAAATGCGAGGAATAGATATACATCGAAGTTGATCTGGAATTCCATGAATAACTTGTTTCATTGACAGATCGTATTTAACAGAGGAACTGTCATTGGTGAAGTGTACACGAGGTGGATTATGACCTGGGAGGCTTTTGTCAGATGACAGGTAGAAAAGATAGATTCTCATAAATTTTGACTGAGTATTCAGAGTGAGCATTTCTTCGAAGTTTTCAATCACAAGTGTGTTGCTCACTCCACACTTGATAAGTAATCTTAGCGAGAGCTCCCAGAAGCGTTTCTGGAGAGGTTTTACCCCTGCCAGGACCTCTAGGCTCGCATTATGCGTTGAGTGCATGCAGCCGAGGGCAATACGCAGACAACGATATTGAATTCGTTCCAACTTTAATAGGTGGCAGTTTGCTGCTGAGTGGAAACAGAATAAGCCGTACTCGAGAACTGAGAGAATAGTCGTTTTCTAAAGTTTTATGAGGTCTTCCGGGTGAGCACCCCACCATGTGCCGGTAATGTGCGTCGAAGAATTAGTGAATAAATAAAAAAGCACAGCATAATCAATTTCATTATATTCAAGAATTAGTCTAAATTCACTGGGAACTAAATGGCCTGTAGGGACTACAGATCACTAAAAACAAATTTATCAACCATGATATAAAATAAGTTATTTGTACAAGTAGATAAACAGATACATATATCGCATACCCTTATCACCGCGACTGCCGTACCAGCCCTGTAAAGGCAAACAGATATTTTTCGCTATGTAAATTACAGTCGCTGGAGTTGGCGGTGTTTGGTCTTCGGTCGAAGTGGATTTCAGATTTTGTGGACCGGGAGGAGGCCAATGCCAAAGGGAGCCAAAAAGTTCGGAACGTTTCTATTCGTTTAAACTGGTAGAAATTCTTGCTACAAATAGAAAGTTTGCAACAAGAGGATTTCTGGGCAAAGTATTTGACAAGTACCGGGAAGTGCCGTTTTTGCCGGTCGAGCTATCCTCCGGTGCCCAGTTGAGCACTCTCCGATTTAATCTAGAATGGAATTTTCTTGGAAAAATATTTTTTCCAATAAAGCTCTCCAGCTCTCGCAGTAAGTTCTTTCTTATTCGGTTTGAGGAATATTCACTCCATTCCGGTCGAACAATGGCTCGGAATTTCTCCCAGGATGGACTTTGACCAAGCCAAGCAGTTTCATCGATTGAGACGTAATCTTCTTTTCCATAAAGTAGCAACTGTTGCTCCCAAAGTCCTTTCCCGCCCAGTCAACATACTGACTGCAGTACCTATCCAGTGGTGGCGTTGGCGGGCGGTGGCAATCTTTTCCAAGTGGCTCGTTCAAAACTAGCCGAAGTCGTTCGGTCCAAGAAAAATCCTTCCTCCGTCGTGCACGGGGTGGATGTGGAAGGGAAAAAAGTTCACATTCTCCCCAAACATGGATCGCAGTTTTGCCCGAGTTTGAGAGTTTGTCCGAAGCTACTTGTGCTGCTGCAGAATGATTGCGGTAGATCCGATTGGGAAAACGTAGAACGACTAAGCTTTGGAAATATTTTATCTCCGACAAAGAAGTCGGTACCGCCCGCCCTGACCAGGGCCAGGTCCCAGTGCGGCCAGGCTCAGAAAGTTGAAGCAAACCGAATTACAGCAGTCGTAGTTTCTGCTTGATCTTGGTCTGCGCCGGCGGAAGGTACCGTGATTGAGAGTTGAATTGGTCAACATTTGTTCCACATGAAATACATATGTGTAAGAAAACTAATTTCACCTATGTTGCTCTCAATCATGTGTCAAAATTTCAACTTACACCTTGTTAGATTAAATTTAAATCTCTTGTCTTTCTAAAACGGTATTTCAAAAAGACTGAAAGTGTACAATTGTGAGTGGTGTTTCGCAAATGTCGTCTTAATCAATTCTTATTGACCAGATTGTTAACATTGTTTATCCATCCTGAAAAGAGTAATCACCGGACGGTTTGATTATACCCCGCTACACTATACGGTAGTGTTGGATTAATATTGGTCTACTGATCCTACCTTCGGCTAGCCTAGGGAGGCTTGTCCCCTACGGGGCCCGGTGATGATGGGGCGGGGCAGGCAGGACCATAATGTGTAGGGAAACTGTTGCAAATGCCTTCAAGTGGAACCTGGGTGTGATAGAAGGAGGCCTTCACGGGAGATCTCAGAACATTTGGATAGGATAGGAGTAGCAATAATTTAAGTGTTTGTAAGAGGAATAGGATTATATGTAGGAGGTCCATCGCATACAGGAAAATGGGCATAACGTGGGAAATCAGTGTTGTAATGCTGTAGCTGGAAAGTGGGTGACTCAAAGTTGATTATGCATCGATGGGCGATGGACCAGGAGGGGAAAACTTTTTGTAAGGAGCAGTTTCAATCTAGATGATTCACCTTACAATCGAGATAGGCTTCTTATTCGCAGTGTGGAGTATGCAAAGTAGAGGTTTTGTTGAAAACTACTTCCAAATAATGTGATTAGAGTATTAGACGTAAACATTATTCAGAAGATTACTTCCCAGCTGCGTTGCTTTACCTGTCGCAATTTACGCCCACAAACTTAGGAAGCTTTTCTTATACTGAACAAATTCCAGTTACATCTGCTAGTTATTGACCCTAAAGTGGTTACACAGACCTGATACAAGCCTCTACAAATGATTCCAGTCTGTTGAATACAGGAATGCGAGCAATGCACTGAGGCGGTCTTGCGTCACGCATCATGACAGTTGCCGAAAACTTTCGCATAGTGTTCCGATTCATACTTTCTTGTGCTTCAGTAATCTCGCTCTCCTTCTCTTCATGGTGCCGTTTCTCGCTGAAGTGATTTCGATTCTTTTAACTTGCCACCCTGCACCGGTATCTGTCAATGAATGCGTCACTCGCTGGTACTCTTCGTCCAATAAGCCTTTAAATACGTTGTCGTAGTTAAGTGGTACCTATTACTTCCTGTGCTGTTGTTTTCACTGTTTCATAGATAAACAGTCAGGTTCGTAAATTCGACGTTTTGATCCTTCGACCTCTTGCAATTTCAACCTTTTGACCCTTACAATTTTTTTTACTACAGTCTCTTTAAGCATGTCAACTAAGCATTTTGCAGCCCACAAGGCTATGTTCACCTCTTAGTATCCCAGAGCATATTGTCACATCAAAAGTCAACGTCAGGTCGACTAAAATCAAATAGTTGTCAACGCCCATCGACATCAAACGATTCCACGAACTCAAATCCTCCACCGGCATACTACGTACCACCATTGTAACGGTGAAATCAATTATCAGGTTATTTTTACTCATTTTCAACAACGCAGCGTGTGACGACAGAGTCGACAGAGCGATAGCTGGTTCGGTTTCCAATAATGAAATTCCCTTGTCGGATCGCAGTCTTCCCCAGCAGCAACCAACAACGACTCACATACTGTGGTGAGTCTCGTCGTAGCATCAACGGATTCATTCTTCAATACGATCAATGGGGTTCCATCGCAAATTTCTATCAATCAATTCTTCAGAAAACCACCAAGAGCGTGACTGTCGGCCGGTCTGACATCATTTCCATCATCGTCGTTGTCGATCCCTTGAGGCCAAGTCGGTCCGTTCCGTTCTCTTGGTATTGTGAAAGGGAATTTTGTTGTACACTGTTAAAAAAATCATGAGAAGTTCCAAAATAATTTTCAAAGAGTCTAGATTTCCATCACAGTTCTAGACTGCAATTCCCTTATCGAATAAATTCACGAAACGAGACTGCCGACAACACCTTTCCGTCAGAAATTGATTTCACCGGTTCTGTTCACCCCCCTGAAGTGCCAAATATTACCCATCAGGGAGCAAAAATAATTGCTTCAAAACAGCATGACACCGAGAGAGTGAGACGAGATACGTTTCATAATTCAATCAAGTTTTCCACGTGGCTGCCACCGCCTCTGAGAATTCCCTCTGCTGCCACTTGATTGCTCACTGAGTGCATACGCACGGTTGTTTGCGTCAATGGTATCGTGCGTTTATTTTCGTATCAAATGTTCTTTCATCTCAAGGGGAAAATCGTGTTTGTACTTGTTGAAATTTATCTAAGTGTGAAATTTTGATTTTGAATTCATCACCCATTTTCTTTCGTGTTGGTTATACTATTCACATAAAATGGAACCTGAGTTTCCCACTCAGTGTTCTAAAAGTAGACTGAGAAAACCCTTTTCAACAAGTCTGAGATTCAATTTTATTAAAATATAAAATGGAATGAGCTCATCAAACTGAAAGCATTTTAATAACATGTTTATAACTACACACATCACAGAAGAGTCATGGAAGCGCACAAGGGCGTAGCCAGCTTTTCGGTCAGGGGTGAGCGAGACCCCATAGAAAATTTTACCTACTAGCTTTTATAACTATATAAACGAAACACGATTGAAGTGAATGTAATAACATCATATTCTAAAAGCATTGTTTAACCCTTCAGCAGTGCTGTTGTATTTTGTACAATTTTCTGGAAGATAAGTGGTATTTTATACTCGTGCCATATATCTTCTGAAACTCATAATATTTTTTTGATTAATATCTACGAATTAATGGATTTTCTTCATGATTTCCTTCACAGTATTGGAAACCCTTCTGCAGATGTTTTTGAAATTGTCTTCAAAATATCTGAAAATCACAAAGAAAACTGTTGTCAGAATTTCTTATAGAATTCCTGAGTTAATTCCAAAAAAAACTGCTTGAGGGTCAACTTCTTGAAGAAATTCCAAGAGATTTTTTCTGGAGAAATCCCAACACGAATTTCAGAAGGAGATCTCAGGTGAAATACTGGAAGGAATCCTAGGATAAGTCTTGGAACAATCGGAAGCCCTTGAGGCATTTCGGGAAAATCTTGAATGGAATTCCATGACATTTTTTGAAGGAATCTCTGAAAGACTTTCTAAACGAACACTCTCAAGACATCACTGAAAAACTCCTAGAAGGACCTCTGGAGGAGTTCTTGAGGAAATCCACGGATCACTTCTGGGGAAAAAAACAATCTCAAGATCCTGAAAGAATCGAAGGACAAATTTCTGAAAGAATTCTTTTGCAGGAGGATTTATTCAGTAACCAATCCAAGAATTTTTCAAGAATACCCACTAAATCTTGAAGAAATTCTTGGATTGATTACTGAATAAATGCGAAGATAAACATTTAAAGGATTTCTTCGAGGAAATTGTGAAAGAATTCCCGGTTGACATCTTGGATAATAACCTGGCTCTTGTATGCATTCATCTAAAATTATCTTAAAGAAATTTTTCTCTAGAAATCCTTGAAGTAATTCAGAAAAGTTTTCAGGTATTCCTGGAGACATTCCTTCAATAATTCCCTGGTGACGAAGGAAGATATTTTTAAATTACTGAACATATATTTTTGAAGAGATCCCGAAAGGAATTTCTGATATAATCACTAGAGGAATTCTGGAGCAATCTCCGGAAGAATTCGTTAAAAATTCCCTGGAAAAATTCCTGAAGAAGTTCCTAAAAAAATCTAAAGGAGTTCCAGGAGGAAGATATGGAAGAATTACTGAACGAATTCCTGAAGGAATGTCTAGAGGAATTTCTGGAAGAATTATTGAAGGATTCCCTGGCGAAATTCCTGAACAAAATATTGTGGAAATCCCTGGAGGCATTCCAAGAGAAAAATCACAAATCCCTGGAGCGATTCCTGGTGGAATCTTTGCAGAAACTCCTGGAGGAATCACTGCAGAAATCCCTGGAAAACCCCCTGGAGGAATTCCTAAAGGAATCCCTGGAGCAATGCCCCAAGGAATTACTGGAGGAATTTCTGAAGGAATATCTAGAGGAATTTCTGATTTTTCCTCAAGAAATATCTGGATGAATTTCTGGGGCAATTCTTAAACGAATTTCTGGAGGAATCTCTGATTGAGTTTCCAAATAAATTTCAGGAGGAATTCCCAGAGGAATTCTGGAAGGAATACATGGAGAAATTTCTAAAGAAATCCCTTGAGGAATTCCTGCAAAAATCCTTGGAGGAAGGTCTGAAAAAAATCTTAGAAAAACTGTTGGAGGGATTATTGTAGAAACTTTTGGAGAAATCCCTGAAACAATTCCTATAGGAGTCTCTGGGAGAATAACTGGAGAAATTCTTGGAGAAATTCCGTGATATTTTTTTGGAGAAATTCCTTGAGGAACCCCTGTAGGAATCCCTAACACATTTCCTAGAAGAATCTCTAGCGAAATTCCTGAAGGAATGACCAAAGGGAAACCTAGAGGTATTTCTCAAAAAATGCCTGGTAGAAAACCACAAAGAATTCCCACAGAAATTCCTGAAGCAATTCCTGGTGGAATCTCTGTAGGAAGTTCTGGAGGAATCATTGAAGGAATTCCTGGATAACTTTCAGGGAGAATTCCACGACGAACTCCTGTAGGAATTCCTCGAGATATCTCCAAAGGAATTCCTGGAGGAATCCCTAAAGAAATGACTGAAAAAATGCCAGCAGGATTTCCAAGGTAGAAATCCTAGAAGAATTCTTGGAAGAATCCCTGGAGGAGATTTCTCGGATGAATTTCTGGAGGAATCCTTGGAGGAGTTTCGGTATGGGGAAGGAATTCCTGGAACAGTTTTTGAAGGCATCCATGGAGGATTTTCTGAAAAAACTCCTGGTCAAATTACTGAAGAAATCACAGAAGGAATTCTTGGAAAAATCCTGAAGGGATTCCTGGAGGCATGCTTAGAGGAATTCCTTAACGAATGCTTGGAATACCAGGTTGAACTTTTGGGGGGGATTCCTGGAGGTATTCTTGGAGGAATTCCTGAAGGAGTCCCTACAGGCATATCTAGATTTAATCCGGTAGGATTGCCTGGAGAAATCCCTAGATGAATGCCTAGAGCAATACCTGGAGGATTTTTTGGAGGAATTCGTGTTGGAGTACCTGTAGGAATTCCTGAAGAAATCCCTAATGCAATTTCTGGAGGAATTTCTGAGAAAAAAAATTCTAATAAGCTCTGGGAGGAACGCCTGCAAAAATTACTGAAGAAATCCCTGTAGAAATGCCACGAGGAGTTCATGGAGAAATTCCCGAGGAAATGCCTGGAGGAATAATTGGTGAAATTTCTTGATCTTGGAGAATTCCCTGAAGCAATTTCTGGAGGAATTTCTGAGAGAGCCTCTGGAGGAATTCTCAAATAAGCTCTGGGAGGAACGCCTGTAAGAATCACTGGAAAAAGCCCTGAAGGAATGTCACAAACAGTTTGTGAAGAAATACCCGAAGGAATGCCAGAAAGAATCCCTGGAGGAATCTAAGCAGAAATCCTTGGAAGAGTCCCTAGCGGAATTCCTGAAGGAATTCCTAGAGGAACCACTGAAGTAATTTCAGTAAGAATACCTGGAGGAATTCCTGGAATTATATCTATAGCGGGTTGCCTTGAGTAATTCCTAGATGAATTACAAAATAATACTTGGAAGAAAGCCTGGAGGTGGCCCTGGAGCAATTCTTGGAGGAATCCCTGGATAAATTTCTGAGGACATGTCTGTAGGCATCCCTAGAGAAATCTCTGGAAGAATTCTTAGAGGCATCTCTAGAGAAAGTCCTGAAGAAACCCTTGCACAGTGGTTGAAATCGTGCTAAAATGAGAAAATAATATAATGGGATGTTTTGCAAAGTTGTTACATATATTTAGAAGCAACTTTTGATAAGATTCGTTTTTTGATAGGTTTGCTCAAAAGTTAGATAAAAAAAACTATTTTCTAAATAAGCCAACAATTATTATCCACCTTTTTAATGGATTTTTGTTTTTTCGAAACTTTTTGAGCCTTCGTGGAATCGCATATAATTTATAAAAAACGACTCTTTAAAAAAAAAAAAAGCAAAATTCAAAATGAAAATATGGCAACACTGTCTTTGGCCAAAAGATGCATTTTGAGAAACTGAAAAACTTGCATGAACAAACCAAGCACCGTAAATCCTTTAAAATAAGAATGAACGAATTTAGTGTTTATTTCAACTTTAAAAAGTGAGAAAATGACAATTTTCAAACACAATTTAAGTATCGAAGAGACAAAGAGCAACTACATAATCAGTTGACCTGTATAAGATAGCATTTTTATTCAACTTCCCATTATGCTTTGACTTTTTTGCAACTTTGCAAGACATCTTAATATTTTTTCATAGAAAAATTCAAAAAACAGATAGATACAATACACTGAAACCTCTATTTAAGTAGGATCCATTTAGGTAAAATCTATTTAGGTCCCTCCATTTGAGTAACGTTACCTAAATGGAATTTGATAATGTGTAGCACTGCCCATAACCGCATAACAGTAACATTCGACAAAAGTAGGCATTGGAGAAAATGGAACCCAAAGTTGCAACTTTCGATAGTATAGGAATGAATCGAATTTTTAAAAATTTCCCATAAATTTGTCATCAGTCGTATAGCAATAAAATTTTCTACAGCACTTCCTGTATGCTGGGGGAATTGTCAAAAAATAAATCGGACCTCAGTATGATTAATGTCACGCTTCAAAGCCAGTCTATTTTCCTAGTGTGACTGTTATGCGGTCACATTGGTCAATGAGACAAAATTACTAGGTATTTTTTTTTCAAAAATCCTAGAACAAACTTGATGGTTTTATTCATGTGGTCGAAAGCACTTGTGATTTGATGATGATCCCCAGTATTAACTCAATACCAGCAAAATATGCAAATGTTACAAATATGCAGTTATGGGCAGAGCAGTCCTGCAAAATATCAGTCTCAGTGCCTGTTTTTCAGCCGAAAATGAATGACTGCGGCGGTCGTTTTCAGTTCCTCGATGTGAGAACTGACAGAGTCCAAGAGCTCCATTCGTGAGCGACCCAACAAGATCAATTCCCAATCATCCACACACTACTCATGCTGAAAGGCCATTCGTCTCAAGCGGTGGCTTGTGAGAGTGAGTGCCCTATACGTTAGCACGGGTGAAAACACTCAACTACAGAAAATTTAATGGAAATTTAACCCTGTCAGTTCTCGCTTTCAGCACGCTGCGTGCGAGTGTGAGTACCTATTTCATTTCGCTCCCGTGTTGCTGATCGGAAAGCAACTTTGACAGGAAAACCAAAACAGAGAAAATGAAAAAAGCAAAATATCGCTATCATAAAGGCCTGTCGAAAAATTGCAGCACTGAATGTGTAGTAATAATGTTACATAAGTCATTGAACATCTTACACTGATACACGCTACAATCATTATCACAGTAGGCATAAACATTTGATTAGTGACAGACGGTAGGAATATATAAGCCATACTGTAATAAACCATCAAACGGATGATACGTGTTTCACTCTGCTCACCACATTATGTTCAGAACAGTTGGAGTACTTATGATTACAGATAAAGATGGTTTACGGAATAAAAGCAGAATTAAGGGACGTTTATGAAGTGTTTATGAAGGGTTAAAAGTTTAAGAGAGTCCGAGAGCTCTCTGGAGTTTAGGCCATCTGATTTTCAGGCGTAATCAGTGAACTATAGGAGCATTATGAGTGTTATTTATGGTCACAAAGCCGCATGTTGCTATGTGTTGTCAAGTGGTGAGTTATAGGTTATCGGATCTACCAATGATTCTCTAAGGTTATCCAAGAACTTCCTCGAGTATAGGTCATTGAATCTAGGAGGGCTACTAGTTGTATCTAAGAGCATTAAGGATGAGGTTTATACTCAGACAGCCCCAGGCATCTATGTTCTATCAAGTTCTACGATTGTATAACATATTCAAGAATTCCCTTGAGCTAAGGCCATCTGATCTACAAGCGAAATTAATGAAATTTAGGCTTGCATAACCTCATGCAACTATGTGCTGTCAAGTAATGAGTTCGTTGTCAGTTTGAGGATCTCCAAGAACTTCTTTGAGTATAGGGCATCAGATCTACTAACGTATTTGGTTGTCTCTAAGAGATTTAAGACTAAGGTTCATACTCACACAACCTGAGGTTGAGTTCGAAGAATCTTTAAGGGTCTCCAAAAACCCTCTTTAGTATAGGTCATCGAATCCCATGCATGAAACCTCATGAGCCTCTGAGTCCCTCTTTGTCCTCTTGAAACGCTTTCAAACACCTCTGAAACCCTCATGAAACATCGTGGAATTTACCTGCGAGCCTCTGAAGCCCCCTCAAGGCCCCCTAATCCTCCTGAATCGCATTGAAACGCATTGGAACGCCTTGAAACGCTTTGAAATGCCTCTGAAATCCCTATAAAACCTCCGTGAAATTTACCTGAGACCCTCTGAAGCCCCCTATAATCCCTGTGAAACCTCCTGAAACGCATTGAAACGCCTTAAATTGAAACGCTTTGAAACGGCTCTAAAACCCTCAAGAACCTCCGTGAAATTCACCTACGAGCCTCTTAAGCCCCCTCAAATTCATCGGAAACCTTCTGAATTTCCCCCAAAAAGCCCTGAAACGCATTGAAACTCCTTGAAACGCTTTAAAACGCCTCTAAAACCACCATGAAACCTCCGTGAAATTCACCTGCGAGCTTCTGCAGTCCCCTAAAGCCCCCCTAGAACCTCATAAACAGGGATGCCATATATACAAATTTATCTGTATTGTACAGATTTTTGAGCATACGTACAGAATTCGTTTAATATGAAATGCAGATTTTTGACCAAGAGAGGCTATTTTATTTTTGTACGGGATACAGATTTTTCCCCCAAATTTTGTATGGGATACAGATTTTTGAAAATTGTGATACAGATTTTTCAAAAAATCATCTGGCATCCCTGCTAATAAAACCCCCTGAAACGCATTAAAACGTCTTCAGACGCTTCGAAACGCCTCTAAAATCCCTATGAAACCTCCGTCAAGTACACCTGCGACCCTCTGAAAGCACCCTTAAACCTCCTGAAACCTCCTGAATCCTCCAGAAAGGCCAAGAAACGCCCTTTATCGCATTGAACCACCTTGAAACGCTTCGAAACGCCTCTGGAACCTCCGTGAAAATCACATAAGAGTTTCTGAAACACCATATAACCAACCATTCTGAAACCACCTGAAACGCCTTGAAACGCCTCTGAAACACAAATGAAATCCATGTGAAAGCACCTAAAAGCCTCTGAAGCCCTCTAAAATACCTCTGAAACGTCATGAAACGCTTGGAAAGACCTCTGACCCCCTCCCCTTTATCTGCAAGCCACTTGCCCCTCTCAAACTTCTTGAAATCGTTTCAGGTAATGAACTGAATCCATTTGGGTAAAAATTCTTTTTAGGCAGTCTCAACTCGTTACCTAAATGGAGGTTCGGGTGTAACAATATGGCAACACTGTCTTCAGAAAAAAGATACATAATAATATACTGAAAAAAGTGTTTAGAACATCAGATGCCACTAAGGGTTTAGTGGTTTTTCAAGGTTTTAAGGGGTTTTTACACCAAATTTATTATATATCGCGTATTTCAAAAGATAGAACATCAATGTCAAAGACAACTTTGTTCTGCATGATATTATCTACAACTTTGTCGAAGATACCATTTAGTATTGTTGGCTTATTTAGATAATGGATTTTTTTATCTAACTTTTAAGTTAACTGATCAACAAACAAAACTTATCAATAGTTGCTTCTAAAAATTATTTTCACATTTTCCCACTCAAAATGCCCACGATAGTGTTTTTCGCGATTTTAACCACTGTGCCTTGTAGAAATTCCTGAGGCAGTCCCTGGAGAAATCCTAGGGGTATCCCAGGAGGATTTCTTAGGAAATCTCTGGAGAAAGTACTGAAGAAATCAAAGAAGGAATCCTTGAAAAAATCCTGAAGCGTGGTTCAAAAAATCGTTTTTGCTCCACACCGCTTATTCGATTGATAACCAGATCCTAAACCTTGTCTCAAAAATTGAGCTAATTTGGTTGAAAATTGAGAGCGCACAAGCCCTTTAAAATTTGTATGGGAAAATTACGTTTTTCATTCAATTGACCGAAGCATTTCTCCAAGTGCTAATTCCCATACAAACTTTGAAGGGCTGGTACACTCTTTTTTTAACCAAATGAGCTCAAATTTTAAGAGAAGGCATATAATCTGTACACGTAACCAGAGAATGGCAGATTCTATTACAATGCGGTATGAAACATATACAAATATTGTATTAAGGCCTTGCAAATACAAAAATTGGTAGGTGGCAGTATACCAAAAATTGTATTGGCTTCCTAGAATCTGGAAAGGGAAAATTTCGTATGTGTGCGTGTGCTCTGTCGCACTGGTTTCTCATTATTTGTTCTTTTTTTAGACACTGCTCATGACAGCAGCGGCGGCATCAATTACCAAAACATGTTTAAAAAGATATACGAGCGGTGGCGGGAATCGAACCGAGACTCTATCGTGGTGATACATAGTACCCTGCGCTCTAACCAGCACGGCTACAACTGCACATGGAAAGACGAGATGCTGAAAGCCATCATTAACAACACAAACGTGGCTTGGTGATGGAAGTGATACAGCCGCCACACTGCACAATGGGCCCAGAGACGTATTTACGAAGACAAAATTGTCTAAGCTTAAACTTTAAGTTTGTAGACACATATTGTGTTTTAGAAAGTTTCTTTTTAATTGTTGACCCTATTCCCCGTTATTGTTATGTTAAGGTGGTTTATCTGGTTCAAAACTGTGCTTTCTAATAATTTTATTTACGATTTCATGATGGATGGTGGTGATGGATCGTTTAATTGGAAATTCTAGAGGTCAAGCAAATTTTAAACTTCATATATCTCAGGACTCACACCACTTAGAAAGTTGGTGTCTTCGGCAATGTTATTCATTTAGTCAAAGGCATACAGTTAATCAGAGAAGAGAAGACCCTCTCCCGGGTCAGAAATTGATTAAAATTTCATGCTGTTGGTCGCGACACCTAGCGGTTGAAACCACACTTTTTACACGGAAAATTTCAACCGTGTTGACACGATAGAACAAAGTATTTTGGAGGCAGGTATACCAACTCAAAAATTGATTCGCAAAAAGATTGTGTTCAACTAGAATGTATTTCGGGGACACAGTCAACGTTGCTTATTCATTAAAATCGTAAAAAGGGTACGCGATACTAAAATGCGGAGAATATGCGTATGGTAATTAAAAAAAAAATGGGTAAACACCATTATTATGCTTTATAACAGCTTGCAATTATAAAAACATCGTTGGTACGTCTACCATATTATTGCCATAGTGGTCAAAACAACAATTGATATGCTCTCAATGAAACAAATTATCAAAAAATAAAAGAATCAATCATCTATATGACGTCATTTATTCATTAATTTTGGTTATACCTGAAAGTAATCAACATACTTTGAGCCATGCAGTTGTTTTGACGTTTAGACACGATGGAAACGAAATGAGCAGAAACAAAATAAATCAGGTCGATTTTCGACGTCAAAAATTTATCACTTTTCGTGTGGTCGATTTGTTCTAAGATTCCCTTCTCTTCTCTGCAGCCATGGCAGAGCAAAAGCATAGTTAGTTCCAATCAGTGATATGCAAGAATAAATAGTATACCAATTAGAGAAACTTTATAAAAAATGGGAAAGGGTAGTTTGTTTTCAACCATATGTCGTACATCCCAATAATTTCCAGATAAATATCATCAAATGTCTTGCAGCACTGCCACTTGAGACGATTTTCTGCCTCTCCACCGTTTTCTTGAATGGAAATCGATTCGTCAATCGTCAATCAACCACAGTCGATAAAACACGATCCAAAGAGAAAAAAATTGAAATTATGCCTTGACAAGTGAAACCTCTGAGTCGCTCGACTTGGCAACTGGGCAACAGCTAAAGCCTTGAGAAGAACCCTGAAATTTTTCCTGCTGCGTCAAATTTAATTAAATCAAATCAAATCAATGCAATGCATACAGCCACCGAACCAGGAGTCACACTAACGGCGAAGGCCGTCCGTCATCACAGAAATGGCGAATGTCGAATAAGGAACTGTAAAAAAAAGCTGCCTTTGCTGAGGAACATTGGTAAAAAGTCGATTCCTGGAGAATGGTTCGGAGGTCGGAGGACAACGACGTCGTCGGTAGTATGCGATGCCTGTAAGGACGGAAGCACTGAATCAAGATTGAAGGCTTCCTTTTGCGAGTTTCTTTATTCGTGCGCTTGATGAATTGGTCACCCGTGGCGGGGAAGCACTGTATTTTGATTTGACGAAGTTTTAAATTGATTGAACCGGTAGCATGTTGATTAATCGATTTTCCGTGGAAACGGTTTTCGGTGCACGTGGACGACATCTCGGTACGAATTTTGGTTTGAACAGGAAGACCTTTTGCTTCAAGGGTAAATTTAAACAATGAAAATCAATATTTAACTAACCTCCGCCCACCTACACACACGCTAACATTTTCCATCTTTCTTCCTCTCCTTTGCAGGTGCCATCTTCGAGCAGGGTACGGACGAGATCCAGTCCGCCTTCAAGTTCGCCATGCTGAACCACAACCTGAACGTTTCCGCCCGACGCTTCGAGCTGCAGGCCTATGTTGACGTAATTAACACGGCGGATGCGTTCAAATTATCACGGCTCAGTAAGTAACCAGTCGAGTGTGACACAGAGAGAGAGAGAAAGCTCGTCCTGATGCAAACACATATACACATTTTGCGCATTGTCAGGCTCAAATGCTTTATCCTTTGATCCGGTTCCTTTCGGTGACGAGAGTGAATCACAATGAACAATAACAAACAATAATGGTGTGACTATTGGGGGATATTGGAAATCTCGGCTTCCCAGAAACGCTTGTGATGTGATTATTTTCTTATGCCAAGTTTGATTCCAACGTTAGGAGAAATCGGTATTAACTGCGTGGCTGGAATCTCAGACAACTTTCCGAAACACAAGCATCCCAGAAAAATACTTAATCCTTGAGGAATTTCCAGAAAAAAAAATTTCCTCGAGGATTTTTTGAAGAATTTCCTCAGTGATTTTGTGAAATCACTCCGCAAGGATTTTATTTACGAATTTTTTAAAGAAAATAAGAAAGACACTTTCTAGAAATTCAGGATTCTGAAAATTTTCTAAAGTAATTTCGATTTCTTTCCAGGGATTTTTTTTTAATTTTATCTAGCAATTTCAAGAGGCATTTTCAATAAAATTTCTAAAGAAATTCCTTTAAAACTTCATCTATCAATCTCAACAGGATTTTTTCAAAAAGTTTTGGAATTACAAAAAAAAAATTAAGAATTTTCTCCAAAAAATTTTGAAAGAATTTGTCATAAAAATTCTGAAAATTTTTACAGGGAATTTATGAAGGAAACTCTGAGTGTGACTTTTAATTGTAGAACTTCTGGAGGAATTCTTAAAAAAATCTTACGGAATTCCTGTAAAAATTCTCAAGGCATTTTTAGAGGAAAATTTAAAAAAATCTGAAATGTTTTCATATGAAATTTCTGGAAGAAATTCTATGCAAGTTTTGAAAGAAATTTCTCTAGATATTTGCATAAACATTCTTTTAGAAATTGCCTAAGAATGTCTAAAAACGTTTACTGGAGGAGGTCCTTAAACAATTTTTGAATAATATCCATGATCAGATGCTGATCTGGTTTGTCCACGAATATTGAGAAAAATTTCAGAAAAACTTCTGAAAGAATTTCTAAAATAATTTCTGAAGGAATTCAATATGGAACTTCTAGAGTAATTCCTATGGTCGATTAAATAGGAATGCCTCAAGGAATTTTTTTAATCGATTTTATGCAGCAATGCCATGGAGAATTTCTGAAGAAATTCCTAAAAAAAATAATGGAAAACGTTTTGAAATTCCTGCGGAAATCATTCCAGGGATTCCATCGGGAGCTCCTTCAGAGAACTCAGAATTCCTTTAGAAATCTTTCAGGCAAATGGTCAGGAAATATTTCAATGTTTCCAAGGTGACTCCTCTCAAACGATTTCTTGGATAGTTATCCAGTAAATTTTCCGGAATTTCATTCAGGAATTGTTGAGAGAAATCCATCGGGAATTCTTCGTGGTATACTTGAAAAGATTTCACTAGAAATTTGTTCAGTGAATTCACCGGAAATATTTCCAGGGATTTCGCTGGAAATTCATTCCTCCAAGAAATCCTCATGGTAATAATGTAGGAATTCCTTCAAGAATTTCTGAAAAAAAAAATCTTTAACAAATTTCTGAAGAATGCCTCAAGAAATGTGTGAAGGAATTCCTCAAGGAATTTCGGAAAGAATATCTCAAGGTATTTCCGAAGAAATTCCTGATGGAATTTCTCAAGACATTTCTTAAAGAACTCCTAACAGAATTTCTGATGGATTTCCTCAACGAATTTCTGAAGAAATTCATCGAAGGATTTCTAAACGAATTCCTCAGAAAATTTCTGATGGAATATCGGAAGAAATTTCTGGAAAATCTCTTGGCGGATTGACTGAGAAGTATACTGTAGGAATTGAACGGCTACGCAGTCTTCAAAACGGAAAACGAAGTTTATTGTTTGCCCGACGTTTCGACACTGGGGTTTTGTGTCATCTTCAGGGGTACTAAAATGTAATACATGTACTAGTTCGACAAATGGATACAAAGTTTGGTCTGTATTACTTACACTAATTGTTCGTTTTTGGTCTTATGTTTCATCTAACTGTAACTGTCTGGTTGTTTTGTTGTTGGTACATGCTGCGAAGTTGTTATAAAAGATTTAAATATTGTCGGGTTTCTTCTCTGGTTGTAAATTTTTGTCTTACACAATTTTCGTTTGTCTAGTTTTGCAACGGACGCTGTTGGCACAGTTACACAGTTACAAACCGACGACACTGCCATTTCTTTAAATGTGTCACATTACAAACTCAGACCACACAATCAACAAACGAACAGACGTAGATAGACTCAGTACCACATACGCAGCTTTGTTGCACAGCATCAAGACGATACATGAACGCGACAAACCGAGCACAACACGACAAACTGAAGATGAAGCATAGTTATTAAGATAAGGCATTTCTGCTACCAATGCTTGTTCAACCATAAGAAGGGGGTTGCTAGAAGTAGATTTGCGCCAACAGCATACAGTCCGTTGCAAAACTAGACAAACGAAAATTGTGTAAGACAAAAATTTACAACCAGACAAGAAACCCGACAATATTTAAATCTTTTATAACACCTTCGCAGCATGTACCAACAACAAAACAACCAGACAGTTACAGTTAGACGAAACATAAGACCAAAAACGAACAATTAGTGTAAGTAATCCATACCAAACTTTGTATCCATTCGTCGAACTAGTACATGTATTAAATTTTAGTACCCCTGAAGATGACACAAAATCCCAGTGTCGAAACGTCGGCCAAACAATAAACTTCATTTTCCGTTTTGAAGACTTTGTAGCCGTCTAATTCCTACAGTTTCTGGAAAACTTCAGAAGGAATTCCTCAAAGAGTTTCTGAAAATTTCATCAGGTTATTTCTGAAGGAATTCCTCAAGGAATTTCTGAAGGAATTCCTCAAGGAATTTCTGGAACAGTTCCTAAAAGAATTTGTGGAGCAATTACCCGATGAATTTCTAAAGGAATTTCTAAAAGAATTCCGCAATAAAATTCGGTAGGAATTCCGCAAGGAATTTCTGAAGGAATTCCTCAAGAAATTTCTGAAGGAATTCCTCAAGGAATTTCTGAAGGAATTCCTCAAGGAATTTCTGAAGGAGTTCATCAAGGAATTTCTGAAGGAATTCCTCAAGGAATTTCTGAAGGAATTCCTCAAGGAATTCCTGAAGGAATTCCTCAAGGAATTTCTGATGGAATTCCTCAAGGAATTTCTAAAGGAATTCCTCAAGGAATTTCTGAAGGAATTCCTCAAGGAATTTCTGAAGGAATTCCTCAAGGAATTTCTGAAGGAATTCCTCAAGGAATTTCTGAAGGAATTCCTCAAGGAATTTCTGAAGGAATTCCTCAAGGAATTTCTGAAGGAATTCCTCAAGGAATTTCTGAAGGAATTCCTCTAGGAATTTCTGAAGGAATTCCTCAAGGAATTTCTGATGGAATTCCTCAAGGAATTTCTGAAGGAATTCCTCTAGGAATTTCTGAAGGAATTCCTCAAGGAATTTCTGAAGGAATTACTCAAAGAATTTCTGAAGGAATTCCTCGAAGAATTTCCGAACGATTTTCTCAAGGAATTTCTAAAGGAATTCCTCAAGGAATTTCTGAAGGAATTCCTCAAGGAATTTCTGAAGGAATTCCTCTAGGAATTTCTGAAGGAATTCCTCTAGGAATTTCTGAAGGAATTCCTCAAGGAATTTCTGAAGGAATTCCTCAAGGAATTTCTGAAGGAATTCCTCAAGGAATTTCTGAAGGAATTCCTCAAGGAATTTCTGAAGGAATTCCTCAAGGAATTTCTGAAGGAATTCCTCAAGGAATTTCTGAAGGAATTCCTCAAGGAATTTCTGAAGGAATTCCTCAAGGAATTTCTGAAGGAATACCTCAAGGAATTTCTGAAGGAATTCCTCAAGGAATTTCTGAAGGAATTCCTCAAGGAATTTCTGAAGGAATTCCTCAAGGAATTTCTGAAGGAATTCCTCAAGGAATTTCTGAAGGAATTCCTCAAGGAATTTCTGAAGGAATTCCTCAAGGAATTTCTGAAGGAATTCCTCAAGGAATTTCTGAAGGAATTCCTCAAGGAAATTCTGAAGGAATTCCTCAAGGAATTTCTGAAGGAATTCCTCAAGGAACTTCTGAAGGAATTCCTCAAGGAATTTCTGAAGGAATTACTCAAAGAATTTCTGATGGAATTCCTCAAGGAATTTCTGAAGGAATTCCTCTAGGAATTTCTGAAGGAATTCCTCTAGGAATTTCTGAAGGAATTCCTCTAGGAATTTCTGAAGGAATTACTCAAAGAATTTCTGAAGGAATTCCTCGAAGAATTTCCGAACGATTTTCTCAAGGAATTTCTAAAGGAATTCCTCAAGGAATTTCTGAAGGAATTCCTCAAGGAATTTCTGAAGGAATTCCTCTAGGAATTTCTGAAGGAATTCCTCAAGGAATTTCTGATGGAATTCCTCAAGGAATTTCTGAAGGAATTCCTCTAGGAATTTCTGAAGGAATTCCTCAAGGAATTTCTGAAGGAATTCCTCAAGGAATTTCTGAAGGAATTCCTCAAGGGATTTCTGAAGCAATTCCTCAAGGAATTTCTGAAGGAATTCCTTAAGGAATTTTCGAAGGAATTCTTCAAGGAATTTCTGAAGGAATTCCTTAAGGAATTTTTGAAGGAATTCCTCAAGGAATTTCTGAAGGTTTTCCTCAAGGAATTTCTGAAGGAATTTCTCAAAGAATTACTGAAGGAATTCCTCAAGGAATTTCTGATGGAATTCCTCAAGGAATTCCTTCGGAAATTCCTTGGGGAATTTCTTCGGAAATTCCTTAAGGAATTTTTGAAGAAATTCCTCAAGAAATTTTCGAAGAAATTCTTCAAGGAATTTACGAAGAAATTCCTCAAGAAATCTCCAAAGAAATTCCTCTAGGAATTTCCGAAGAAATTCCTCAACGAATTTCCGAAGAAATTCTTCAATGAATTTCCGAAGAAATTCCTCAAGGAATGTCCGAAGAAATGCCTCAATGAATTTCCAAAGGAAAATCCGAAGGAATTCTCCAGGAATTTCTTAAAGAATTCGTCCAAGAATTTGTGAAGGAATCCGTTTAAGAATATCTTTGAAAAATTTACAAAACAATTCCTACAAGAAATTTCTGAAGAGACTTTTTAGGAATTTTTCAATGAGTTTTTTAGAGAAACCCTCCCAAATTCCTGAATTAATTTCTCCAGAAATTTCCGAAAGAATTCCTCCAGAAATTTCGAGGTGAGATCATTACATGACGAGCATTTCCATGTACAAATCGAACCAATATACAGAAGGTTCACCCAAGAAACATTTTTAGTCAAATAGACTAGAAGAGGTTCAGAGAACCATTATAAAACCAAAATAAAAGGTAACCTTTACAAGATTAATTGGCTATCAGAATGTTACTTGGGCATTTTATTCCCATCTCTTCTAATGATGAAGCGATAATTGTGGTGATCGCCTGCCTATACCAAACTTCTATGTACGCTCGGTCGGTTTATTCGATGTTGGAATTGGATGGGTGACACACAACAATGGTCGAATCGGCGTGTGGTTGCGATCCCATTTCGTATGGTTAACCATCAGGCAGCGCAGCGAGCGCTCGCTGTTTGCTTTTGTTTCGATTTGTACGATTTACCACCGACTGGGGGATGGAGGAGCTCTTCCAATCAAAACGATGGTTTGCGTGGTTATTCTGTGTAAATGAAGCAGAGGTGTGTCAGTGTGTAGGGGATCGTCAAAAATTACGTCGCCTTTTTAAAGAGTAACTTTCAGTATAAATGATGATGTGGAAAAGCACTCTCGTGCTATAAGGTGCAAAGACTGAAAGTAATTTCAAAATCGATATTTAAAACCTAAAACGGTTTATGAACCTAGTAAGTGATTCCGGTAAAACAGATTCAACTGGATACCGCCCCCCCCCCCCCACCGTGCGAAACCACTTGTTGTAACGATTCAATGAGCATTCTAGAAGGTGATTGAAACTGATATACGCGGTGGTAATGATGATTAACCGGGCAGTAGTGCGTGTGGCAAGTGGAACAAACACAACGACCGACGAGGATTGTTTCTGGATCACCTGCTTGAATGATACGAAATGCATCTGTTTGATTAGCTATTGCTGATAGAAGTTACTCTCAAGTCAAGCACAACGATTAAATCGCGATTGATTGCGTATAATTATATGATTTAACCCTCTAATACCCAATCCCGCCTTTAGACGGGGTATAGTTTGAGCATTTTTGTAATTTTTGTTTCGTGGGAAATCAAAATTTTTATATTTTTGGCTGATATTTAGGACTGTTTTGTATATCTCAAAACGGTTTTTGGTGTATTTTAAAGCGTATTTACATTTTTTAAAAATCATTGAAAAATTGATGTTTTGGTCACCTTTCAGAAGTCATTGTTTATTTTGTATTGAATCGCTACAATTAACATATTTTAAATTTTTCCCAAACTATTCTATCCTTGTTTAATTGTTTAAGGGGATCGAATACACTCTAAAATTACTTTCCTCAAAATTACACGGAAAATAAAATTTTATGTGAAAAAAAAATAAAAATAAAAATATTTCAACAATAATCATAAAATCTCAAAATGTTTTCATCCCAAAAAATCCGTACCCCAAATAGGCTTCCAGGAAAAATATAAAAGTGTGGGGAAGTTTAAAAATAAAAATTAGAAAAATCAAAAACTGAAATTCACGAAATCGAGAATTAAAAAGAATCATCTTCCAAAACATGTTTAAATCGATTTTAGATGACGAAAAATGATATTTAGATCAAAAACAAAAATTTGGGTATTAGAGGGTTAACTTAGCGATTCTTATAGCTTAGTCGATAAACACGCAGGTAATCATCTAGACCATGCTGAGGGTGCCGGAGTTTGATAGCAGGATTCATTTCCAAACTCTATCAGTGGTTCACACACAATAAGCGACGCGACACAAAACAACACTTATCGTTCTTACATACGATTGTAAGAACGATAAGTGTTGTCTTGTGTCGCGTCGCGTATTGTGTGTGTCGTGTAGTTCTTACGTTAGTGCAACTGTAAAGTAAATTGTGACTATCAGTGGTTGTTCCAAATATTTTATCCTTATGTTCCTTATCAACTGCTCCAATATTAAATTTCAATTTACCCGGAATGCTCAGCTACTATTCTTATTTACCGTCCCAGTGATGACCCTATAAACAACAGATCATCATAACCATCAACCCATCGCTGCTGGCCGTTCTTGTAGTAAATAATAAACTCGTCCAAATTAAAACCATAAATTACTTCCTGACAAGCTGCACTCAGCACTTTCCATCTTATCCACTGACCTGGAAGATATCATCCACCGTACTAGCACCGGCCGTTGAGAAGGGCCCCACAGCGGAACTCGGTGGTTGTTGGCTGGCTGCTGTGCTCTCCCAGTCTGTCTATCTCTCACTCCATCCTGGCAGCCATAAGACATAATTTTCACCTTCGTTAGCCTTGTCCATAAATAAAAGCTCATAAACTATGCAACTCATTCTTTTCCCGGTTTCCACCACCACGACACATCACGTTGGTACGGTCCCGGGCTGGAACAAACTAGTGTAAGCCCACCCACCGACCGTCTCAGGCTGACTCTCAGCATTTTGATTTTTATTTTCCCCACTGGAAAGTGCACCACCAACTTTTTACTCGAGCGAGCTTATTCTTTTCGTTTGCAGGCAGCTCTCTCTGGGCTGCTGCATTTGCGGAGGCAGTAATTCTTGCCGACTTTTCCACCACCTTGGCAGCTTCGTCGAGCGAGAGTACGTCGAGCTGTGGTTAGCGTTGGCAGAAAGATCAGCCACCACACCGTCTTGAGGTGGTGGTAATTATTCCTGGAATAGTGCATCTTTTAAAAACAAGATTGATGGTGGATAATTATGGCACGTTATGGGGGATGTGTTCAGGTTTACCCTTTTTCATAAGGGCTGGTAGTGCGAAGTTACGTAATTTTACTCAAACTGAGGCGCCAAAAGTAAAATGGTTATTTTTAATACCAGGGGGGTGTTCATAAACCACGTAGACCAAATTTTGACCATCTCAGACCCCCTTCCCCCTCGTACACTTTCGACTATAAAAAAGTTTTCAAATTTGTATGGAGCGTAGACATTGGCCAGACCCCCTCTCCCCCCAAAAAGTCTACGTGGTTTATGAACGTTCCCCAGAGATCTTGTTCAACAAACGTTTGTTTTATAACGAGTCCTCTAACTGTTCCGGGAGCTCCCAGATTGTTTGCGCTTTCTATTTTTTCATTACAGTGAAACCTTCGTTCAGGTAGAACCCATTTAGGGAGCATCCATTAAGTACGTCACGCTGAAATTGGGAATTTGCGACCCCCCTCCCCCCTTTGTACGGGTTTTCCTATACTTAATACATTGCTTGTCACACTTTCACAAACCCCCTCCCCCCAGGGATCGTGACGTACTTAATGGATGGCCCCTCAGGCGAAATCTGTTTTGGTACTTTCAATCACGATACCTCATTGGAATTTAGTTGTATGTGTTCAAAACAGAGAATTTACAAGAAAAAAGCAGCGAGAGGATGTGTTTAGAGGTTTTGCTTTATAAGGTTTTCTAAACACTTTATTCAGCATAAGTTATCACATATCTTGTGTGTTTGAATGACATTCATGCTTGCTTAGCCTTTTGCAACTAGGTGCTGACAAGTGGTGAGTTATAAGTTTACTTGAGAATCTCCAAGAACTTTCTTGAGTATAGGTCCAGCGTAATCAGCCACGAACGTCTTGATTCCCTTCTTGAACCGCCTGAAACGCCTATGAAGGGTTCAAAAGTTCTCTGACATCACCCTAGGAGCAGGGATCTAAATCCTTTAAAACTTCTAAAAAAGCCTTCGTAAATCCCCTCCGACCCTCTATAACGCTCCTAAGACTCTCCGAAACTCCTGAAAATAGCCTTGCCCTTGTACTTACCGTTACTTACCGATCAGGCTAACGCTGGGGTGGCCTCTGCTGTACATAGTAGCCGTCTCCATTCCACTCGGTCCATGGCTGTTTGTCTCCAGTTCCGCACTCTGCGTAGGGTTCGCAAATCGTCCTCCACTTGGTCGACCCAACTAGCTCGCTGCGCACCACGTCTTCTTGTACCGGTCGGATGACTCTCGAGAACCATTTAAGTGGGGTTGCTATCCGACATCCTGATGACGTGACCCGTCCACCGTAGCCTCCCGATTTTCGCGGTATGGACGAAAGTTGGTTCTCTTAGCAGCTGATGCAGCTGGTGGTTCATTCGCCTTCTCCAAGTCCCGTCTTCCATCTGTACTCCGCCGTAGATGGTACGCAACACCTTCCGTTCGAAAACTTCAAGGGCGCGGCACGTAGGGTCCATGTATCGTGCCCTTAGAGGACTACCGGTCTAATTAGCGTTTTGTAGATAGTAAACTTCGTGTTACTGCGAACATTATTCGATCGTAGAGTTCTGCGGAGTCCAAAGTAAGCACGATTTCCTGCCACAATGCGCCTCTGAATTTTTCTGCTGGTGTCATTGTCGGCGGTCACCAGTGAGCCCAAGTACACGAATTCTTCAACCGCCTCGATTTCATCACCGTCGATATAAATTCGGGGTAGCGGGCGCGGTGATTCCTCCCTGGAGTCCTTTGCCATCATGTACTTTGTACTTGACACATTAATGACTAATCCGATTCGCCTGACTTCACTCTTTAGTCGGATGTACATTTTCCGCCATCGTCTCAAATTCACGAGCAATAATATCAATATCATCAGCGAAACCAAGCTGCTGAACGGACTTCGTGAAAATCATCCCACTCGTGTTTATCCCCGCTCTCCTTATTACACCCTCTAAAGCAATGTTGAACAGCAAGCACGAAATACCATCACCTTGCCGTAACCCTCTGCGAGATTCGAATGGGCTCGAGAGTGTCCCTGATACTCGAACTACGCACATCACTCGATCCATCGTCGCCTTGATCAATCGTATCAGTTTATCCGGGAATCCGCATTCGTGCATAATCTGCCATAGCTGTTCTCGATCGATTGTAATATAAGCCGATTTGAAATCGGCATGTATGAACAAGTGGTGTGTGGGCACGTTGTATTCGCGGCATTTCTGCAACACCTGGTGGATGGCGAACATCTGGTCCGTTGTAGCGCGTTCACCCATGAATCCAGTCTGATATTGCCCCATGAACTCTCTTGCAATCGGTGATAGACAGCGGCATAAAATTTGAGAGAGTACCTTGTAGGCAGCGCTCAGTAGTGTAATCGCGCGATAGTTCCCGCAATCCAACTTGTCGCCCTTTTTTGTAGATGGGACACACGATACCTTCCATCCACTCCTCCGGTAATACTTCCTCCTCACAAATCTTGGTAATGACCCAGTGTAGTACTCTCACCAGTGCTTCTCCACAGTGTTTTAGTAACTCGCTTGGTAGTTGTTCTGCTCCAGCGGCTAGCCAATATTCTTCGGGAAACCACATACCGTCGTAGGGGGTGACAATGGGTCAGAGTGGCGAGATTGGGTCAAAACATTATCTGAAATGGCAGCTATATTATCGCTCAATTAAAAATTAGAAATTAGCAATAAACTTGATCAAAATCGCCTAACACTTTGTATGAGTGAAGCAATAAAAATTTCGGTTTTTGTTGAATAACTGGCAATCCTATGGATATTTTTCAATAGTTTTTTTTTGCAGATAATAAAAAGAAGGAACATCTCTCTGTTATCAAAGACTTTGATAGTTTTTAATATTATTTCTGTGGGATATTGGCTATTGCTAATTTTTGCCGTTTCAGTGCGCGTTAATATTTTAGTCATCTCATAAAATATTGCGTTGTTGGCCACAGTTGGCCACAGTTCCTACCGAAAAATTAGATATCTTGAGCAATTTATTAGATGAAATATCACATTTTTAGGTGGATTGATTCTTTTAAGAATCTCAAACTCATAGCCATCTCATAATATATTATTGGTAAGTAGTATCAACCTTCACCAGAACTTTATTAACTTGCTTTGTTGTCAATGCGGAATAAATTTGATTCCCTTTGAGGGGGTAAGAATGGGTCAATTTTCATATGCTTGTAGTTTCAAGGAAAATTGATGAACTCCAAATATTTTTTCATCATTTATACCAAAGATCACATTCCAGTGAACAAAAGACTTTTTTTTCTTGATGATTTTGTGGCTATATCGGTCTCTTTCTACTCATAAGTATAAGGGAGTAGAGATCAAAGTGGATAATGAAATGATAGGTATGATAGAATTCGCTAGGTAGCGAACAAGTGTGAAAATTTTATAGAAGGTGAAATTAGGCAAGTAGGCCATGTATTGAACGAATACATCGAATGCGTGAAACTTCTGCCGTGCGACCTGTGCTTTTAAACAGATCGGCTTGGTTGGCAAAGCTACCGATCGATAGAATTTGTGATGAAAACAGAACAATACATTAGGCAGTCGGGTGCCTGAAACTTTTGCCAGTCTTGGTAAGGTGGTATGAACTACCAACCAAGCCGATCTGTTTAAAAGCACAGGTCGCACGGCAGAAGTTTCACGCATTCGATGTATTCGTTCAATACATGGCCTACTTGCCTAATTTCACCTTCTATAAAATTTTCACACTTGTTCGCTACCTAGCGAATTCTATCATATCTATCATTTCATTATCCACTTTGATCTCTACTCCCTTATACTTATGAGTAGAAAGAGACCGATATAGCCACAAAATCATCAAGTTAATTATAGAATACGGTCGATAAATCAGTACATGACTTTTTTTTCGTTTGCAAAGAAGCAATAGTTATTGAACAATAAATGTGTAAGTACATATGCAGGAGTTTGGACACATTTCCTAGTGTCTCCAAAGAGACAGACTGATCTGTTGAGCAAAACTACTGATTTTGCTTTAGGTATTCTCAAAATCGGATACAGTGCGAATCAAATATGCATTGCGGGGATGGAGGATTGAGAGATGGGCGCCTCCAGGCTTTTGATTTTGAGGTCATGTACGAACCAAAGGATAAAATTCTTGCCGACTCTTCTAAACTCTATGTTATTGATAATTTTGATATCTGGAGAACAAGATGTTGTACAGTGTCTAATCAGTGAAACGAAACCTACCGCTATAGGGCTAACAGAACTTCGACAAGCTACCCTGGAAGACGAAGAGTTGGACCAAGTTAAAACAGCTATATATATTCCGGAAAGTGTGAGGATGATGCTCCTTGGTACAAGGCTACTGGAATAAAGGATGACCTTTCATGCTATGAAGGTCTGGTGTTGAGAGGGGACCGTATAGTGATACCATCAAAACTCCGTGTGAGGGTAGTAAAATTAGCTCACATTGGACATCAAGGGATGACTGGTATCAAAGCTCATCTGAGATCTAAGATATAGTTTCCCGAGATGGCTGAACTAGTGGGAAAAGCCGTAAAAGATTGCAAATCTTGTCAGATGACTGCTGTACCAGATAAACTGGACCCCGCCGAATTCCAACTCAACCGTGGGAAGACTTAGTAATGAACTTTATGGAAGGATTATCGGATGGGAAATCATTATTCGTCGTGGTATGTTATACGATCCGTTTCAACCAGGTTGAAGTTATGAAGCCTGTGACTTCCCAGAAAGTTATCCAAAAAATATTCGCTTCGCTCAAAGTACATACCCCATTCAATAACAGAGGATTACGCAGTTCAGCTCGGAGGAGCTGAAATCTCACTAGCCAGAACAACACGGAGCGGTAGAGAGGTAAATGATGAGTATAGGACGAAGGATGAGGATTAGTGTCGTCCGGAAAGACGAACACAAGAAACAGAGCCCCTTCAACGTTTTTAATCCATCACACTGTGAGGCGTCAGTCCAAATGCAGTGTAAGTAAAGATCACACCAACGCTAATAGCACAGACACCATTTGTTTTTCTGAATTTTTGTCGTTTCCACGTGTTATCCCATTGCAATTCATCCAATGCATTGGTTTTCCAACTGATTCGACCTTTCGATCCTTCGACCTGTTGTCCTTTCGACCTTTTGACTTTCTACCTTCGACCTTTTGTCATAGATCCGCAAAATGTTCATTGGACGGGGAAGTTCTTAGTTAATAACTGTGGAAATTCTTATAGGCTGAGAAGCAGGCTTTATCGTAGTTGATACAAACAAGAACAATTATTCAAATGCGAATAAATGCATAAGACTGAGTCGGCAAAGTCGATTTTTTGGAACAAAGCTTTTTCGATTCCTTATAGCGTCCAAATCAACTGTGCAAAATTTGGAAACGATTGGTTACTTTCCCGTATTCCGCATTGCGATTGAAATTTGAATGGAATTTCCTATGGAAAAACGTGCTTTGTTGCATTTTTTATATAATTTTTTTTTGTCTAAATCGATCTAACTAATGAAGTTGAAGTATTACCTAGGATATGCCGAAAAACTTTGCCGAAGACCGCAAAGTGATCCGACACTTGGGAAACAAGTTATAACGTACAGATTTCCCGGTGTGCTTAACATTTAACATGTAAAGGAATAACATAAATAATAAAATCTCAATTTTTGGCCTAAGTTACCAAGCGAATAACTTTTTTCACAAGCGTCGGATTACGTTGCGGTCTTCGGCGAAGTTTTTCGGCATATCCTAGGCTATATATCAACGTCATTAGTTACATGGTATTAGACAAACTAATTCAACATATGAGTAAAATGAAAAAAAAATTCGTTTTCCCATACTAACTTCCATATAAATTTGAATCGCGAAGCGGAATACGGGGACGCAACCAATCGCTTCCAAATTTTGCACAGTTGTTTTAGACGCCAATATAGATTCAAAAAGCTTCGTTCCAGGTTGTTGCGATCAAATTTAAATTTTCTCCATACAACGTTGACCTACTCTAATATGCATGAATAAAAAAAAAATCGGTTTTACGCGGGTGGACGGTTGATTGCTACAATTCAACTATCAAGACCTTTTGTTCCAAGCAGAGCCGGATTTAGGAGGGGGAGGCAGGGGGCCAGGGCCCCGGGCCCCCACATTTCAGGGGCCCCCACAAAATTTCGCTCAACGAAAAAAAAAATGTGGCGCAAGAAAAAAAAATAGTGCAGTAAACTTCTCTGGATTTGATTTTTAACATACGAACTGTCTACTGACAAGATGTATGTTTGTGATTATTTTTAGAAAGACTGCAGTTACTTGTCCAGCTATTTATGAAATTTTAAATTTTGCCTCCAAAACTTTTTTGTGCAATTGCTTTAGAAAAACGACCGAAAATCCTGGGGAAAATCCTCGGCTCAATTCTAGACGAACTCCAAAATTTTATAAATTTCAGAGTCAAAAGATCAAGAATTTTCCATGGTGTTCTTGGAAGAATTAAAGATTATGTTTCTAAATTTAGAAGTATTTTTTGAACTTTTGAATTTTATTTTACTTAGGCAGCTTACGACTTACTTAAATCGGAGAACACCGAAACTGTTGAAAAAATTTAAAAAGGGAATCTAGCATGAATTTAAAACAGATTATTTTAAAAAGTTTCAGTATCAATTTGTTTGAGAAATTTTCTTACTAAAATAAGGCTACATCCATGGCGAACTCCTGATAAAACCCATAGATCAATTGTGAAAGTTTCAGAAAAAAAATGTGTAGAAGTTAGCTAAAAGTTTTTCCGGGATTTGTTTTGGAAAACTAGTCAGAAATTTCTCCAGGACTTATCGTGGATTCCCACCAAAATTTTTCAGCATTTTCAATAAGAATATCCTTTTTTATTTCAGAGTTTTGTGAACCTCGCGTTATGGTGATCGAGCTGTAACTTCACCAGAGATTGCAGAAGATATCCACTAGAATTATCTTTCGATTTCGCTAAAACGACACCACCGACTGCACTACAAATTTAAGAGAAATTTCTTGAAAATGTCAGCTATTAATTCTTCTTGCAGTTTCTCTATGAACTCTGGCAAGATTTCTTCTGGGATCTAATGCCGTGAATACACTCGTGAAAAGCATTTATTGCTTTATATAAATTTCTTTCTTTTATTTTAAATCTGTAGTGAATAAATTCTGTTGATATCATAATTTTTCTATGCTTATTGTTCTACATTCAGATATTTCCACTATGACATAAATACCTTCATTACCGTCGTGCGGGGCTTCTTTATACACTTTTTCATGGTTTTTCAACTTTATGACATTATAACTCCCAGAGTAGTGAATGGATTTCCAAAATTTTTAGACATAATAATCGTGAGTATGTATGTAGGATGTATGCAAAATTTGAACTAAATCCATCAATAAACAAAAAAGTTGTTCACACACAATCGGACACATGTCATATAGAACCGGATGGGGGCTACTTTGGGCATTGTTATCTATAACAATACTGCATTTCAAATTCTAGGGTTATTTAGAAAACTACTTTGTACCAATACTGTAGTATACTGTATCTTACATAATTTCAATAAAAATATGCGTTTTAAGAAGGTTCTGTGCTACCTTTGGTATTATGAGCAGCGTGATATTGCTATATAGGTAGCCTGAAAAAAGGGAGCATCAATCCTTTATTTAGGTGAAACGGTCATTTATCATGTATAACGATACAAATATTCGATTGTATATGCTACGTTGATACATTTTGAATAAATTGATCAATCCTTTGAAATTTATGAACTGTAGAAACAATGCTTACAGACCAAATGTTCTGATACGTTATGTATATTTTATTGGTATATTCGATGTTTTTTCGCGCCCTGACAAGCAATAAACGGTCTGTTTGAAAAATAATTTCAACCAAATGAAGCGAAAACTATTGCTTCACATAGTCCCAAAGACATCAAACAGATTTGAACCATATTTTGAATTCAAAAAATCCATATTCAAAAGTGTCCAAAGTAGCCCCGCATTTCAAAAGTAGTCCCGCACGACGGTATTATCACTCTATTCATATTTTTTAGATTTTCCCACGTATTTTGGAAAAAAAAACCCTCTATATGAAGGGCCCCCACAACACTGTGGCCCCGGGCCCCCACAATTGTAAATCCGACCCTGGTTCCAAGTATCAAAAAACTTAAATATAAACATACATTTGCACGATTGGCAATCATCTTGATTTGTTGTCGAGAAAAAATCCTGCCATAAACCTTTTAGCTCTGAACCTACCTTTTTTTGCAATGAAGTGCATCAAATAAATTTTGTGTTTCTTGACTATTGTCGTACTTCAAAAAATCATACCTTAACTAAAACTAGTCAAAAAACAAATATTTCTGCAAACATTGAAAGATGTACTTGTCTGCTACAAATTATTCCAACAAAGAATACCAATAAAATTAAAAGAAACACATAATTTTTCACATTTGCAATTCGAAAGCCCTTAAAAAGTTGATTTTGTTAGAGTTTGTTCTGGAACACCCTAATATACGTATTAAGGTGGATATTATAAAACAAGATTATATAGATCAGAGTTTCCCAAACTTTTAGAAGGTATCGCCCCCTTGGAGCTTGAGAAAAACTTTTTCGCCCCCCAAAATGAGATTTATTTTTTTTTATGAAAAAAAGCTGAAACTTTGTTTAGGTGAAGCCCTCAAAAACCCACTGTTTGACACTACTGTGGCGAAAATGATATTTAATGTATCTAAATTAGTATCTCTTTTATTAAAAAAAAACCGCATTATTGCATGTATTACAATACATTTTGAAATCATGTTTGTGCTATACATATTCTTGAACAAAAACGAGCAAACAGAACGGACTGTAAACATTTACGAAAACTCTTTATCTTACACCAGATGTTTTACTAGTGTTTTAGAAAGGGATTCTCATACTGGTGGGATATTGAAATACGATTTCAAAAATATTTTTTATACAGATAGAACAAATCAGGAATATATCTGTGTATTTTCAAATGAGCGGTCCAGAATCAAAGGGGTGTAAGTGATCATTTTGTCGATTTTTAGCTGAGCATATCATTATATTCTTCAGATTTCAAGCTTTCAGGAACTTTTTAAGTTTGTTTCTTCGATGTTTGGAAAAATTACAATAAATCTGAGAAAATTTGGTTGATTTTGAAGCTCCATACATTTTGTATGGGATGGAAAATTGGTCAAAAATTTTAAACTTCATTTACTCCAAAGTGGGTTTTTGTCACTTACACCCCTTTGCTTCTAACCCCCTCAAATGTAGTCAGCTTTTCAAAGTAAATGCAAATAATGAAAAGCCAGTATAAATTGGAGAAACTTCCATTGTCAAATAATTAAATATGCAACAGTCATGACTCGGTTTTGGGGGAAATCTACTCTGAATTTGTGAAAAATCAAAATAGCTACTAGTAATAAGTTTGAAATTTTCAAACAATGTGTGATAGCTCCCATCCAAAACGTGTTCTGAAATTCGTCTGAAACATCATGATTTTGATTGAAAATTCCATGAAAAAACGCCCATGAATTAAAAACAAAACTTTCTCATCAAGTAAAAAACGGTTCCTTTCATAATCTCTTATAAAAGTTTCTTCATAGTTTCTTAATATGTATAATATTAGATTTCCATAATTCCTACTAATTATTTAGGAAATTCATATAGTAGTCTTATTTGTGTTTTTTTCTTGGAATTTTGACGAAAAGTCCTTATATACATAAAAAAAATCTGTAAAATTAAGTCGATCTCAAAACAGACATTTTTCAATAATCCCAGAAACAACAAAATTTAAAATGTTAGGGATTTTTAATGAATCAGTTGACATTCTGGAAAGTATTTCAATACTTTTGATTTTTTATTAATTATTCAAAAAATCGCCCCCTTTTTTAGTATTTTCGCCCCCCAATTTTGGTTTTTGACATTTTCGCCCCCTTCGGCCTGATTTTCGCCCCCTGGGGGGCGATTTCGCCCACTTTGGGAATCACCGATATAGATTATATAAGGTGGATATATAAACGTCCCGTAACGTGGGTAGATCACCTTATAATGGTGCGTTACGGCGTAAGATCTACCATAACAAATTTTGATCTTGTATTTTCTTAGCTTTGTTAATTTAAATGCAGAAAAAATCCAAGATCACAATTTGCTCTACTTTTTTTTTCTTTTACATGTTATGTTTTTCATTGTTAATAAACCATCTCTTTCAGGAGGATTCAGGTAATTTGTAATTATGTTACTGTTGTGAGCCTATCACCATTTAAAAATCTATAATTTTACTTTTTATTTCAGATTTGGAATCGAACACCCAACAAGGAATTAGGAAAGGAACCAGGCATCAACCAAAATATTGCGTGCACCTCAACGTTGACCAAACGTTTCCTTTGAACTTTACCCTTTCACTAACATCCAAATTCCCGTGACGCCTAGGCCTGAAAGAATGTAGAGGTCTCTATGTACTTTCATAGGTGTCCAACTAATCTTCCTTCCCCATCCCTCAGCTGTCGCATGGACGTGGCCAGGACAGCACTCGACCGTTGGAGGATTGCGTCAATCTTGTCTAAAAGTCAGAGATTAGTCCCAAATCTTTGTGCTTTGATAACGGACAGGAAAGATGCAACCCTCATAACAGCGATCCAGGGCTGTACCACCTATGAATTTGTGCGACTTGCTAAATGCTAATGCTAAGGTGGATATTATAAAACGGCAACATATTCTGTAATATCTTGTGATTATTTGCTTCTTTTACATCAATGTTGTAGGAATTAGGCAAAAATAATTAAAATTCAAGGAAAGCCAAATACGTCCCAAATGGGGTTGGATCTGATGGTCACAGAACATTTTTGAAAAAGCGGACACGTTTTTTCGTATACATGGAGTGTTACACATTTACAGACCCCCTCTCCACTAAACGATGATCGTCATATTTGAATGTCCCATAACATGGACAGAGTAGGCATCAACAACCATGTGCCTCCATGTGATTCTCAATCTTCTTGGAAACTCTTGGCTGATAATAAAACCATCAGAAAACCTTAACTGCAAGCAAGAAAAACCGGAAGTTGCCAACTTTCATTGGAAAATCAAAAGATTTTCTTTGGGGTTGGCTACCTGGCTTCTATAAGGATGTTTTTGTAAATATATATTGACACCATTCACCTATCAAATCACATTCAGGAATGATTTTAGGAGTTGGGCCATTTTACTTCACCTTGGCATTTTGGACTTTGTTCCCATAGCTTTTAAAATTCGCCAGACCACGCCCTCGCTATCCGTGAACAAAAAAGGACAAGTGAAAGTCTGTCATTGCATAAACATTATCTTTTTCAGCGTGTTTGTACCTTGAAGAGGAAATTTTGAAAAGAAATCCTGTCTACCTGAAAACAAAAAACAACTCCCAATAAAACATCAATCAAACAACAAACGATGTCACCCAATCAGCAAAAAGATGCAAGTGCCAAAAACAAATTACAGTCCAAGTGCAGGGCAAAACAGATCAAAAACCATTCTCATTCCAACTCAATCAGACCGGGTTTTCCTACCATTGTTCCGAGGAAACGGTGGATCAGGCAACCATTGGAAAAAAAAGATACGGAAACAATCATCCCAGGTCCCTGCGTCAAGGTCGTGAAGGTCTCCTGCTGGCTTCTACGAAAAAGCCATGGGAACCCGCCCGCCGCTCGCCACCCGGTCTATGCGCAGGTAATCGTGAGGATAAGCGTCCCGGGTAATAAGCGCAAATTTACGTTCCCGTCCGTTTCCCTAGTTACACACACATTTACAACAATGGTTCCATTCCACGTCTATCGGAAGAGCTTCGGAGCTGGACCCCGGACCCGATGAACGACAAAAAGCACTCATTTGCTGCAACTTTTCATTTTACTGCCGGGGTGGGGAATAAATCTACATTAGATCGTAAAATAAGCATATAAAGTTGGATTTGTGCTGGGCACGTGTGTGTGCTTGGGGCGTTAGACCTGTTCAATGTTTACTGAAAATGGAAAAATTGGATTAAAACACCTGTAAATGTTTAACTGTTTGATTGACTGTTGGATATGAAACTTTTTCTGACCTTTGCTTTGATCAATCTTAAAATATGATTCCTTACCGAGCGCTTGAACGAGTCGGTCGACAAGCTCCCGGTCTCCACACGCGGCATTCGTTTGCAGTTAATAATTTAGTGATCTTTTCCCCCACCGCACGCGTGGGTTTTTGATCGGTTTCGGTATTAATTAAGCCCAATTAATAGTGCAAAGAAGTGCCATAGGTGTGCGCGCTTAGTGAAGGAAGCGAACTAGATTGACTAAGTCAATTAGTATCGTGCCACAGACTCTATTTAATTCGACACCAAAACAAGTCAACGGTGATCGAACCATTCCCGCATCAACAGCAGCAAAACGGTAGCAGACAGCTCAGCTTGTTTGCTACCTACGGTGTGGACGGCTTGCTGCGGTAGCTTCAACGTGTATTGAACGGCTAAGTAGCACTTTTTATTACCTATTCATCCCCACAATTGTATTGAATTTGTTTTGCTTCTCCGAACCAAAGTCGGTTCAAGGTTGTTTAGGCATAATTTCTGTCTCTCTCCCGATGTGAGTTTTTTTTTTTTTGACTCAAATAGGGCGCATCAGAATTAGTATTGTAATCGGATAAAAATATTTTCGCTCTTTCCCCTTGATTTTTTTTTCTCTCTTTTATTTCCACTTGTTTTTTTTTTGCTCTTTGCTTGTTTATTCGGCGACAGTGTGCGTCAGAACAACATCTATTTTCGAATAAAATTACAAAGATTTCCGACTGATACATTGACGTTTCATTCTTCCGCGGTTGAGTTTTTTCCCGCATGGACGGTTCAAATGGAGGCGAAACGCCTCCGAAAGATATCATTGCTCGAACGCGGTTTTATCAGCCGTCTTCGCCTGGGCCTTGGGTTGTCTATTTCCGGCGCAAATGCAAACCATTGAATATGCTCTCGATTTCTCGAGAGCTGACGCGTAAGTATCCTGGGACCGTTATTCACCAAGTGAAAGCATCCAAGCTGCGTGTTACCGCACCTAGCTACAAAGCAGCAAATGAAATTGCTCAACACGAAGCGTTTAATGTTGAATACGCGGTCTATGTGCCAGCACGAGAAGTGGAGGTGGAGGGGAAGATCCTCGACGAAATGCTGACATGTGAGGACATCAAGACCGGCTTTGGTCGTTTCAAAAATAGGTCAATTCCTGATGTGGCTATCCTAGACTGTAAACGCTTATCAAAGGTTTCCATGGAAGGAAATAAAAAGGTGTACTCGCCTTCAGCGTTTTTTCGAGTGACTTTTCCAGGTTCCGTCCTCCCGGAATTTGTTGTAATTGATGGTGGTTTTTACCCAGTGCATCTTTTTAGGCCGAAGGTTTTTAATTGTACCAAATGCAAGCAGTTTGGTCACAGTGATAGCTTTTGCGACAACAAGCCCCGTTGTGGCAAATGCAACCAAGCTCATTTGGAGGACTCTTGCACACAGGAAGCGGAAAAATGTAGCTACTGTGGCGGAGATCCACACGACTTGCAAGTTTGCCCGGCTTACAAAAGACGCATTCGAAATGAGAGTCGCTCTATCATAAAGCGCTCCAAACAGACATATGCGGAGATGGTTAAATCTTTTAAAACACCAGATTCCGTGTCTGAATCAGCTGTCCCAGTTGAAAATCCCTATCAGGAGTTGTCTTCCGATGATCAGGACGATGGCGAAACTGATGAGGGTAGATCTCTTTCGGAGGTACACGCACCTGGAAAAAGGAAGTCATCATCTTCCCCGGGATTGCGCCGAAAGGTCTTTTTAAAGTCTTCCCTCAAAAGTTTGCCTAATGTTAAAGGAGACGGGGTAAACTTAAAAACTCCGAAGAATCAGGTTCCTTCAGCTTCAGATCCATGTTGTAGCAAGAACCTGTCACCCCCGTCTCCGCCTGTTAAATACACTTCAAAGAGAAATAATCGAAATAAAGGTAGCAAGAATAAAGCTACCAAAGTTCCTCGCAGTTCAAACAAGCCTCCTAGACCCAAGCGAGGACTGTTTACTTTTAGGGTTCTCGTGGATCGCTTATATGATGCCCTCAGCCTTCCAGAAACATTTAGAGGCATTATTGATATGTTTATACCTACAGTAGAAGAATATCTTCGGAATCTGACACAATCATGGCCCCTCCTTGCTGCGATCATATCTTTCGATGGATAATTCATCAAGTGAGGTACAAGATATGATCACTGTGCTACAGTGGAACTGTCATAGTCTAAAACCTAAATTAGACCTGTTTAAGTTTTTGATTCACAACTCTGATTGTGATATATTTGCCCTTTGTGAAACATGGCTTTCTTCTGAAGATGAACTCAACTTCCACGATTTTAACATTATACGCCAGGATAGAGATGACCATTATGGGGGAGTTCTTTTGGGGATCAAAAAGACTTACTCATTTTATAGAATTCCAATCGCGACTCATCCTGGCGTAGAAATCGTCGCTTGCCAAATAAACGTAAAGGGTAAAGAACTTTGCGTAGCTTCCGTTTACATTCCTCCAAGAATTTCAATTAACCGCCGTCATCTTTGGAATGCGGTTTCTGCACTATCACATCCAGTTTTAATTCTGGGTGATATGAACGCGCATGGTACAGGGTGGGGCGAACCATATGACGATAATAGAGCGGCCGTTTTCTATGATTTGTGCGACGATTTCAATTTGAACATTTTAAATGCAGGTGAAGTGACACGTATTGCATCTGACGGCAAAGAAAGTCGTCTCGACCTATCACTGGGGTCAAGTTCACTATCATTCGATTGCTTGTGGAAGGTAATCGAGGATCCTCATGGTAGTGATCACTTACCCATTATAACCACCATAAAGCATAATAGTGAAAGGTCAGACCATCCAATTCAGGTTCCTTTTGACCTCACAAGGAATATCGATTGGCAAAAGTATGCAGAAGCGGTATCTTTTGGCATCGAATCATTCAATCCCCTCCCACCTTTGGATGAGTATCGATTCCTGTCTGAGCTGATATATAAGAGTGCATTAGAATCACAAAAACGACGTGTTCCAAGTGCAACCTTCAAAAGAAGACCAGCCACACTAGGCTGGGATGATGATTGCACCCAGTTGTATCTTAAAAAATCTGATGCTTTCAAAACTTTTCGTAGGCACGGTACCTCTGATCTTTATCAAGAGTACGCAAAGCTCGAAAGACAGCTGAGAAACCTGCTGAAAGCGAAGAAGCGTAGTTATTGGCGACACTTCATTGAGGGTCTCTCAAGAGAAACTTCAATGACAACGCTTTGGAGAGTGGCTCGCAACATGCGAAACCGCTCTTCTTCTAATGAGAGTGACGAATACTCCAACCGTTGGATATTCAGCTTCGCGAAAAAGGTCTGCCCAGACTCAGTCCCAGCACAACCGATTTCTTGGGAAACATCCTCAAGAGACGGTTCTCTGGACAGACCCTTCACTATGCTGGAACTTTCTATGGCTCTTCTTTCATCAAACAATTCCGCTCCGGGACGCGATATGATCAAGTTCAATCTTCTTAAGAATCTCCCAGATATCGCGAAAAGACGATTACTAGACCTGTTCAACTCATTCATGGAGAACAACATTGTTCCGCCAGAATGGAGACAGGTCAAAGTAATAGCTATTCAAAAGCCTGGTAAACCAGCGTCTGATCATAATTCATACCGCCCAATCGCTACGTTATCATGTTTAAGGAAATTGTTGGAAAAAATGATCCTATCACGACTCGATCATTGGGTCGAATCGAATAACTTGCTTTCAAATACACAGTTCGGGTTTCGCAAGGGCAAAGGAACAAACGATTGTCTAGCGTTGCTTTCAACAGATATTCAACTGGCCTTTGCGGAAAAGGAGCAACTCGCTTCAGTTTTCTTGGATATTAAGGGCGCCTTTGATTCAGTTTCCATAGGAATATTGTCAGAAAAACTGCACAATAGTGGACTTCCAGGAATTTTAAAAAATTTCTTGTATAATTTGTTGTCAGAAAAACATATGAGTTTCAATCTCGGACAACTGACAACTTCCAGAATTAGTTACATGGGCCTACCCCAAGGCTCATGTTTAAGTCCCTTGCTTTATAATTTTTACGTGAAAGACATTGATAGTTGCTTGGAAGGGCAATGCACGCTAAGACAACTTGCAGATGATGCTGTGGTTTCTCTAAAAGGCCCGCATGCAGAAATGTTGCAAAGACCATTGCAAAATTCTCTAAATAATCTGTCAATCTGGGCAAGAGATTTAGGGATCGAGTTTGCTCCGCAAAAAACTCAACTGGTTGTGTTTTCTAGAAAGCGGAACCCAGCCCAACTGAAACTCAATCTTTTGGGAATAGAAATCGACCAGTCTTTGACTTCGAAATACCTTGGGGTCTGGTTTGATTCAAAAGGCACTTGGGGTACCCAAATCAAGTATTTGGTGCAAAAATGTCAACAAAGGATCAATTTTCTACGCACAATTACCGGAACATGGTGGGGTGCTCACCCGGAAGACCTCATAAAACTTTACAAAACGACTATTCTCTCTGTTATTGAGTATGGCTCTTTCTGCTTCCACTCAGCAGCAAACTGCCACCTAATAAAGTTGGAACGAATTCAATACCGTTGTTTGCGTATTGCTCTCGGCTGTATGCACTCAACGCATAATGCGAGCCTTGAGGTCCTGGCAGGGGTGAAACCTCTCCAGAACCGATTCTGGGAGCTCTCGCTAAGGTTACTTATCAAGTGTGGAGTGAGCAACACACTTGTCATTGAAAACTTCGAAGAAATGCTCAGTCTGAACACTCAATCAAAATTCATGAGAATCTATTTGTTCTACATGTCATCTGACATAAGCCTACCAAGTTATAATCCTCCCCGTGTACACTTCACTAATGACAGTACCTCTGTTAAATACGATCTGTCCATGAAACAAGCTATTCATGGAATACCAGATCAACTTCGATGTATATCTATTCCTCGCATTTTTAACGAAAAGTACCAAAATGTCAATTCCTGTAAGAGATTCTTCACTGATGGGTCTCGCATAAATGGATCCACTGGTTTCGGTGTTTTCAATGAAAATTTCACCGCCTTCCGCAAACTTCAGGAACCTTGTTCGGTTTATGTTGCTGAGCTGGCAGCAATCAACTTCGCTTTGGGGATGATTTCCAACATGCCCGTAGACCATTTCTTCATCTTCTCGGATAGCCTTAGTTCGATTGAGGCACTCCGGTCGATGAAACCTGTAAAACATTCATCTTACTTTCTTACAAAAATAAGGGAGCAGATGGGTGCACTGGTCGAAAGATCATACAAGATTACCTTTGTATGGGTCCCCTCACATTGCTCAATTTATGGCAATGAGAAGGCGGACTCTCTCGCAAAGGTGGGCGCACAGGAAGGTGAGATCTATGATAGAAGAATTTCACATGATGAATTTTTCCATTTTGTTCGCCAGAGTTCTCTTCAAAGTTGGCAAAATGATTGGCGAGATGGCCAGCTGGGACGGTGGTTACATTCCATTATTCCTAATGTTTCTTTGCGAGTGTGGTGGTATGGTCTGGATGTAAGTCGCAATTTCATTCGCGTGATGTCAAGACTTATGTCCAACCATTACTCGCTAGACGCGCATTTACACAGGATTAACCTCGCGTTGAGCAATGTTTGTACTAAGTGCGGTTCCGGTTATGATGACATCGACCACGTAGTTTGGCAATGCCCGGATAATGACGCCTCCAGAGCGCTACTATTGGATACACTTGAGGCCCGAGGTAGACAACCCTTTGTTCTTGTGAGAGATGTGTTGGGGACCCGCGATGTCACATACATGGGATGTATTTTCGACTTTCTTCGCTCTGCTGGTATAAAAGTTTAATTTGCTTGTGTTTTCTTCTCCAGTTTTTTTTCTCTGTTTTGTCCTCTTTGTGTTACCAAGCTGCTCCTGGCCATCCGGAAGACCAAGTCCCACAACAAGTTGGTACCAACACCACAAGGCACCGAATACGCTAGCAAGATGCGATTCACCCCCGGATGAGCAGCAGTAAAACCTTTGGCCCAATCCTTACCCTGCCCTTCCCTCAAAATGTGACCTTCTAACCTCGAGCTGCCACGAGTACCCTGGCTTCCACCCATTACTAACAGATATCATTAAAAAGTTATTACTCTGTATAATGTATACTATTAAGTACAAAGAAAGATCCTCGGCTCCGTAAAGCGTTATACGCGATTGAGCCCCAAATAAACGAACTAGATAAAAAAAAAAAAAAAAAAAATCTTAAAATATTTCCGTAAAAGGTGAGCAGGCCTATTCTAGCAAAGGACGGCAAGTGTGGCGTGGGAGAACCAGACCAACAGAAACAAAATGTGGAAAGCTGGATGCTTTTTCCCGGTTTCATTATTTTCTTTTGTGCAGCTCTGTTCAGTGTTTAGGAAGAGGATTCTTCAGAGAAGGAGTAGAAAAAAAAAGCTTTCAAGCTGCTCTGATGCCCGAGTGTGTTCCGCCGGTTCCGGGGAAAAGAGGGCGAGAGCGGATAAACATGTGTGTCAGTCGGAAAAGCCTCTTGTGTTTCATTCTTTCTAGCCAACGATGTCCATAGCTCGTAGTCGTGCTAGTCCTCTAGTCGTCGTAGTCGTCGTCGTCTGTCAGAGTAATGCTTGAAAAGAGAAGAATAGCAGGAATATTTATGTGAAGAGATGATACTCTCGACTGTGGCATCTAGAGGCAGTAGAATGCTTTTAGAATGAATGCAATTTGGCAGAACGAGTTCCACATACGTATCTATGAATGGAAAGAATGGGCCCAGTTGAATGAAATTGTTGTGTGCGTTCCGGGTTTTCGTTAGAATATGTTAATTTTCCAGAACTCGATGTGCTCTTTCCCGCAAATTGTATAAGCGATTGCGCTTTTACGATTACAATACAAAGTTTCTTCTCCGAAGTCAATTTGAAGAGTTACAGGATACTCCATTTGTTTTACCCATATGTACTTTGAAAAAGCTTATCACTTTTGACCCCGCATCATAGAAGACTGAAAGTAGGAGCAACACACATTGAGGCTGAAAGCCACCACGCTTTGATTTAGCTGTATTTTTCAAATGAATCAAAACTATAATCATTGTCACCACAATCAAAAAGTTTAAACACAACTGCTTTAGCACAAACACCCAACAACCTGCCTCATTTCTACCCACAATCATGGCCTTCGTTTTGGTCGAGTTTATTATCCCACATATCCTCGCTGTCTTCTGCTTAACCCTCCTTGTGCATAAGGATCATTACACTACTTTACAGCATTTTTGAACTCGGTAAGCTGATGATCGTTTTTGGTGTAGAATCATGCCCTGAGTTCTAAAACGTGAAGAAAAAAAAATTACAGTAGTGTGGTCATTTTTTCGACTTTCCATTTTGATGATTTGAAATCGATTTTTGTTCTATTTTTAAGCAAAGTCGCTCACTTAACACATCTCATTCTCCGTAATCAATGCTCCGATTTAGTTATTTTTTTTACTGTAACCCGCCTACATATAAAACGTCAAATAAACGTTGAGAAATAATTTTTAAATTGTTTTTTTTTTCTAATCTTTTTCTTTTTTCATATATTTTTGGAAATGTTGCTAAAATTTAAGGAGATCATCCCCAAAACTCGCCAATGTCTTGAATTTCATCAATCTGACACAAAACCTGCATTCAGATGAACGAAATGTATTATATTCAGCTTTTAGTTTATGGAAAAAGATTTAAAATTAGTTGAACAAAACGCAAGATATTTGAATTTTATCAAATTTCACATTTTAAAAGTTGTAAAACTCGATATTGAGCTAAAACTGTTCTACTTAAAATTTTTTGAAGCACGGTTTCGAAATCAGCGCTAAATTATGCTTCAAAAATTTTGGTTGTTAATCGAAGTTCACGACTTTCGTTTTATTTTGTAAACTAGTGTTATTGACCCAAATCGTAGTGCACTGTCAACGAGCTGTTGCCAACGTGATGCAATAAGATGGCTATGAAAAGCAAAAGCTTTCTCCAATGCTCTATGATCTACCTACCGCAAACCCAAGGACCATGCATGTAGGTACGCTTGTGTAATGGTAGTGATATTTCTCAGCACGCCAGACCACCTGATCGATCCTGCAAGTGCAATGTTTAACAGTAAATTTGAAAAAGCATCACCCTAATTCAATCCATCCATAAGCGCTGTTTGCAGATCAGAAGGAATTTCTCAGCCTATCTTGATGCATGGGAAATTCCTTGCCTGAATCGCTCAAGAAACTGGTTTTTCTTCGATCGCAGTACGCAGTAGCGAAGAAATGACAGTTCAAATGGCAGTCACCGAAGAAAGTTTCTGCCAGGAATCACTCAAAAAGTTTCTTGAGCGATTCCTTTCAAACTCGAAACTGCGCTATAAGCAAGCTTTATTCCAGTAAAGAAGTAACACTAGGAATAAAAAGAAAAATGACATCATTTCAGTTCTATCTGACAACATTACTTTGCATACTCTTTTATGGGCAGGTGATTGAGTTATCCGTTATGGTTCCGGCCTAGGATAGGATACAACAACTAGTCAGCCCAAAAGAGACCAAATTGGGGACCAATAATCTTAGCAACGCGGAAAAACAAGACAGCAAGCTGTGAAATTAGACAGAGAAGTTGCAGGTGGCACATCCTATCCTAGGTTCCGGCGATGAAATCGAGTATAACAAACGCAAACGTGTTCGAGGCTAGCAAGTTTTCGACAGCAGTCGCTTCAAACGGTCAAGTGCACTTGAATCTCTTTTTATGCTATGAGCTGGGAGTGGATAAATTGGTATACAAAGAGTGGATTTGCGATAAATAACGGGCAATTTTGATGAAACATTAGAGGAAGAGTCATGGACCAATACGCTGTTACATTAAAACCAGATCGCTGAGAGTGTCAAAGAGTTAGTTTACCCTTCTACCCGAAGGTGACTAACACAATCCAGAAAACTCTCAAACACCATGAATTTAAAACAGTTTATAATAGAAGTAATACCCTGAAAGACCGTCTTTCAACCCTCAAGGATGAAGTTCCCAAAGAAGATCTGTCTAGAATTTATGAAATTCCATGTAAAAGCTGTCCAGCTGTTAACATTGCGCAAACACGACGAAAATTAAAAACACGTTTGAGAGAACACCAGAGACCATAAAACTACAGTTGGTTTATTTGAGATAAGACGTAGAAGTACTTAAAATAATATCTCAAATTGACTCATGAGGAATTCCACGGAGTCATGTCAGTCGATCCTGAGCGACCATTTCAAAAATATATGAAACTTTGCACAGTTTTTCAATTTCATCTAAATCGCCATTTTTCGATATTAAAACTTCATATTCATTCACGACTAACTTTTCAAAAGGGTGTATGCGAAAATAGTTCATAAATATTCTAAAAGCTGTACAGCAAAAACAGATTGTTCGATTGTTGTGAATTTTTCAGCAAAGTTAGATAACTAAATGATGATTCCTTAGAAAATATACACTGTAAAAAATTTATTTTTTTACTTTAAAAAAATATGATCTTTGTCACAAAAACTCAAATATCTCAAAACCCTATCTTTTTACCAACGTCAATTTTTTAGGGGAAATGGCCCATTATATCAGCTATCTACCATAAAATTTTGGTGATGGTAAACTGATAAACAAAAAAGTTATGACATTTCAAACATTTCACAATTTTTACATTTAGTAACAAAAAAATTTTTTTTCCTGTGTAAATTATTTCGAGAATTATATTTTGATGCTGATTTTATTGTAAAAGCTACCGCCTGAATTAAACAAGTTGTTTTCATGATATTTTTGTTTGATTATTCATAATTACTATAGTATCTATTTGAAACTTAGACGCGGTCCAGTGTTGTGATCAAAAATATTGAGAGTGTCATACTTTTTATTGTACGTGACTGGTGAAAAAATCCTTGATAGTGTTGAAAAGCTGTTGTAAGAAAAGCTGTTATAAGAAAAATTGAATTAAACTTATTTTTAAGGCAAAAGCTGTATAATAAAAATTTTATATATGCGTATACGTCTAGTTTATCAGCAAAAAAAATTTACCTCCTAGAGAACAGACTTTATGATCGAAAGAATGCGAGTTACTTCAACAACAACAAATGCATGAGAGGTAGAATATTAAAAATTGTACAGTAAATTCTTTCTTCAGCCAAGCAAACAACACCGAAATAGTCTGTTAAAACAAATAAGTGATTTTGTTTATTATAATCTAACGAACAACATGAACAGTCGCTTTCTCAAAGGTCTTCAACTCAACGCTCTCTTGTAGACCGTTTGACGAAAAAAAAATGTTCAAAAGAATTACGAAATCTCACCGAAAGCACCATAGATAAACTGGAAGAGACTGGTTATGCCCAAATGTCCACATTGAATACAAATTTATGGATTTGCACGTCCTGCCGTCTAGACTTTGTCAAACGAGCCATCTGTATATCATCGGTAAAGCAGGGCGCAGGAAGTTCGAAAACGACAACAACTGAGAAATTGCCAGAAGGGCTAAGTGCAGAGAGTCATGCCACCGTACCATCAGCGACATCTGTTTAAACAATTTAGGGGCTGTCCATAAACCACGTGGTCATTTTTTTGGGACTTTTCAACCCCCCCCCCCCCCCCCCCCGCGTGGTCATTTGTCCATACAAAATTTTTTATTTGTCCATACAAAATGGTCATTGGCCGAACCACCCCCCACCCCCCCCCATTAGACCACGTGGTTTATGGACAGCCCCTTAATCACGCCCCTTTTCAAAAATGCTTTGAAATATTCTTCAACATCTATACCCATTTCAATATTTTTGACGTTGCAAAACACGCTTTCAACATTCATCTTGAAGAAGAGGGAAAACACTTGTCCTCAAATGTAACAGCAAATTAATGAATAAACGACTAATGCGCGGAGGGCGTGATAAAATCGGAACATTACTGTACATATAATATACATAATACATAATAAAAACAGCTTGTGTTACTCACGCAAGGCCATTAACAATAAAATCAACATCAAATTGCGATTTCCGGCCGAAATAATTTACACTGAAAAAAATATTACTAAATGTGAAAATTGTGAATTGTTTGAATTGTCATAACTTTTTTATTTATTAGTTTATCATCACCAAATTTTTATGGTAGATTGCTAATACAATGGACCGTTTTCCCTAAAAAATTACGTTGGTAAAAGGAAAGGGTTTTGAGATATTTGAGTTTTTGTGACAAAAATTATATTTTTTAATGTTAAAAAAGATTTTTTTACAGTGTATATTTTCTTAGGAATCACCATTTAGTTATCTAACTTTGCTGAGTAATAAAATTAGCATCAAACTGCGATTTCTGGCCAAAATAATTTACACAGAAAAAAAAAATTACCAGATGTGAAAATTGTGAAATGTTTGATATGTTATAACTTTTTTGTTTATTAGTTTACCATCACCAAATTTTTATGGTAGATTGCTAATACAATGGAATGTCTCCCTAAAAAAATTACGTTGGTAAAAAGATAGGGTTTTGAGATATTTGAGTTTTTGTGGCAAAAATTATATTTTTTCTTGTTAAAAAAGATTTTTTTTCACAGTGTATATTTTCTTACGAATCACCATTTAGTTATCTAACTTTGCTGAAAAATTCATAGCAATCGAACGAACCATTTTGGCTGTGCAGATTTTTGAATATTGTTGAACCATTTTCACATACACCCTTTTGAAAAGTTAGTCGTGATTCAAAATAAAAATTTGATATCGAAAAATGGCGATTTAGATGGATCTGAAAAACTGTGCAAAGTTCAATAGAAAATTATGAATTAAAAAATTTCCTTAATTTTGATGCTGTTGCTTGGAATCGCTCTCATGCTGAAACATTGTCATCATAGCATATTTAGCTCTTGGTAAGATCTAACCGATATCGCCTCTACCAGGGGTTCTTTCGGGTAGGTTTCGGGAGGCGAGTCAAGAGATATTTCAGGATCCGTTTTAGGGCGTTCAAAAAGGTTTTAGGGGCGTCCCAAAGGGATTACGGATAATTGAGGTGCATTGCAGGTGGTTATAGGGGGATTAAAAAACGTTTTAAAGGCGTTCCAACATCGCTGACGCATTCGACAACTCCTTGAGACTATGTGAAATGCGTCTGTAAGCCCCTTGAAACCTCCTAAACCTAAAAGGGCCTTAAACCCACTAATAACCTCCTGAGACCCCCTTAAACCACTTAAACACCTCTGTCACCCTCTAACCCCCTCTAAAACACATCTGAACATTCCAGAAATCCGCAGAGACTCCTTTGAAGAGCCTCGGCAGCGCAGGTTTTGGTTGTGCAAAAGCCACTCAGACTTATCTTTAACAAATCCTTTTCTATTATGATTGATATTTTTTCGGTGACGATTGAAAACTCCTTCTTTATTTTTCTTTACTAACAAATATATACTTTTGCTAGAAGTAAGTCACAGTTGTCTCCTTTTAGCCTAGTGGTTAAGGCAATAGATCGCCAATCCGGAGACGGCGGGTTCGATTCCCGTTCCGGTCGGGAACATTTTCTCGACTCCCTGGGCATGGTGTACTATTGTACACAGCAAATAATTTTGTAATATCCAGGCGCGTAATTTCTGGTGATGTATTCATTTTCTAACGTAATTTCACTCGGTTACATCGTTTTCCAACAACTATTACACTCACCATGCAAACCCTGGTAGGCACCGGAAAGTATCAAGAATCCCATTCCAGCAGATACCTAGAAGCAGTATCATATTTATCACCTTCCTTCTAACTCGGTGAAATAGCTGAGAGGTAAGGGATATGCCTCTCAATCAACGGATCAGTGTACGAATCCATGCCAATATTTTACTTATATATGATTCATCTATAGGTCCGGTTCTAGCGATTGCTAGACCCACTCTCAAGATGCGGTGGCTAATTTGTTGCATGAAAATGATGTAATTGTTTACATCACTTTTGCGACGCGACTGATGTGCAGCGAAAATGATGTGATATCACAAGAATTTTTTTGCTGTGTACTTGCCACACATGTACATGAATTTTCATGCAATGGCAGGCAAAGAAAACGCTTCAATTAATAACTGTGGAAGTGGTCTTAGAACACTAAGTTGAAGAGAGGTAGGCCAAGTTGCAATGCGAACGTCGAACCATAAAGAAGAAGAAGAAGAAGAAGAAGAAGAAGAAGAAGAAGAAGAAGAAGAAGAAGAAGAAGAAGAAGAATAAGAAGAAGAAGAACAAGAAGTCACAGTGACTTCTGCGCAGCAAACTCCTGCAGTGCCGTGACTCTGCTATGACTTCAGTGCTGCTTACGCTCCTGAAACCCTCGGAAACGCCACAGAAAAGCCTCTGAAATGACCCTGAAACGTTTTGAGTCACCCCTGAGAATCACTGGATTGTCTCTGAAAATACGCAGAAGACACCCTGACAAGCCACATGCGACCCTTTGAAACACCTCTGAAAACCCCCAGTTGAGACCACCTGAAACGCCTCTCAAAGCCCCGTGAAATTTCATTAAATCCGCGAAACGCCTCTGAAACCCCCTGAGAGCTCCTGCATTACCCCCTAAAAACGAGATTGAAACACTTTTGAAATCCCCGGAAGCCACTTGAAAAGTCACTGCAAATCTCGTGAAGTACCCTGAAGCAACACCCTGCGATCCCCTGAATCACCTCTGAAATCTCTCGAGGCCCCCTAAAATTGCAAAAATTCCTAGGGAGGGCATTACCTAATGGAAACACTCTCAATTCTCGCTCCTTGAAACGCCTCAAAATATCCTAAAAATTCTCTTGAAACGCCTCCGAGACCACCTGAAAGCCCTCTGAAACCCCTCTAAAACTTCTTAAACACTGTGAAACCTCTAAGAATCTCTTTGAAGCTATCTAGAACCCTTTGAGCCCCCTAAAACATCACGACGACTTTGTGGAGAAATTGCCTGAAGAATTTCTGGGATAATTTCTGAATAAATTTCCAAAGAAAATGAAAACTTATTAACCGCCCGTAGTTGCTGTTCCAGTATTGCCGGACTAGCCATACTCACACAAGAAGTCAATGAGATAGCTGCTTGGGACCAAAGGCATCTACAATGTGTAAGCATTTGTTTAGGAGCTTCTATTTTTAGGAGGCAATGGCTACTGCCTGCTACGTCAGGTTACACGTCAATGTGAGGATTGGAAGGGCATTGATGACTGCAATCTTTTGTTGCCAACGCACCGTAGAGTTCATGCGTATGTCGGAATATGGAATCGTTGCAGCACTCAGTATTGCAGCACCCAAAAAGTTTTGCTTCGCCCAAAATAAGGGGGAAAATTGAAGCCTAGAATCAATTGGGTTGTGGGTACGAGATGCGTTTTCAAAGAGAACTAGGGGGTCATTAGTAATTTGTGCCTAAAAGACCTGAAATAATCACATTTTAGGGTGATGCAAAACATTTTTGGGTGCTGCAATATTCAGTATGATTATTGCAATATGCGATTCCATATTTATAGCGGTAGTGTATATTTGGCCTGTCCACTTTTCCAAAAATGTTCTCTGATTCTCAAGTCCACCCGCATATTTTGATTGGCATCCTAAAAGAAGTAACTGGTCAAAATTTCAACCAAATCCATTAAAATTAAGAGGTGCATCAAATCAATTTTGTGTTTTTCGATTGTTTTCGAACTTTAAAAAATCATAACTATACTAAAGCTTGTCAAAAATTAATTCTATCGGCGGAAATTGAAAGATATACTTGTTTGCTACAAGTTCTCCAAACAATGTATCCCAATAAAATTAAAGGAAGCATATGTATAATGCATCAAACAATTGTCCGTACAGCAAATTTGTTGTCACAATAATTTTTCATTCAAATGTTTATAACTTTTTTATACGCCAATCAAAAATGCTGAAATTTTGACCAATCATGAATCATATATTAATGCTCTATTGGTGAAATTTTGAGCGAGATCGAATAAGTATTCTGAAAGTTATAGAACTTTTAGTAAAACTTATAATATTTTTTAACATATTTTTAAAACATTATATCTCAATATGTACTCGATGAAACTTTTTCATTTTTTTTGTTACAGCTTAAACCTTACGCTTTCATATGCAGCTACGTTTGAGATTTTATATTCACTACAAAAAATATGAAAAATGTGCTCATGTAGTTGACGATATTTAAAAAAATGCCATATTTTGCACATAGGTCGGGACTCTGCTAAACCGAACTAAGCGCCAAAAACTTTATTCCGAGATAATTAAGCTTAAAGTTCAACCACTCAGAAATAAACTACAGCTAAGATTATTTGAAACTTTTTTGCACACATGTAACTTACAAGCCTTTATTAACCATCAGAGATGAAGAATACATGTAAATTATTTAAAATCATTGATATATTAACATTTAATTTCTCAGTACTTTGCACTCAGTTCACTCTGACTGAACAAAAACATTGGAATATGGTTTATAGTTTAGTGTGGCTGACTGTGTTTCTTTGTTTCAGAGAAAACCAGTCGGAATGTGATAAAAAATTCTCGATTTTTCATTGTCTATGAAGTTGAAATCTATATCACTCACAATCTTTTACATGAATCAGAGAGGACGCGTAGTATGGTAGCACAGAGGTCTCAAAATAGTATGAAATGTAAACGGCGGAAGCCTAGGCGGAAGCTCATCCAGCTCAGTCCTTCCCACCCATGTTTTTATATTATAGACGGTGCATGTGTATTGGGCAGACACAAAGCAAGAGTGATTATGTCAAATGATGTCCGTGCATGTTCTGAGATCCTGAGATGTGAAGGGGGAGCAATTTGTGTACTTTAAATTTATGCTGGTCGCAGAAAACCATGAAAATGTTTTGCCAAAGTGAACTGAGTACAAAAAAGTTTTCTACAATATGGAAGAGATTCGAACTTGGATCATTTAAGTGATAACCAAGCGCGTTACCTTTAGGTCATTTTAACTAGTTGAAGGTCAGTCGTTACGTCTGAATCTGAATCAAGTTTCAAACATTCTTCTTAAAGATGGTTTTCGTGAAAACGTCATTTTTCGATCAGCCAAAGTGTTTTTTTTTTTCAAGCTTTATTATTCTTATTAGCCTTGTTGTTTAATGACGGCTCCTGGGTTAAATAATCAGTATGAGGTGTATCGACATAACGCATGTATTTAAAACCAGTTCATTTTCGTGTTGTTGAGAATAAATTGAGTTTTGAATGCAGTGGATTTGGTTCGGTCTGGCTGAATGTGATTTGGAAAAATGGCTATCAACGCCATCGAAACATAATTGGATCCTCCAACACCCGTATTTTTAATTACGTGTTAAATTCTCTCACGGATTGCTACTATGAGTCGGTTAGAAGTTAGAGGAAAACTTGGATTGTTCACCATTTGGACCAAAACTAAAAAATTTCGCTGATTCCATGGAATGGTTTACAGTTCACTCTGGTTGGATGCAATTTTATTTTTTGTATGTTATGCCAATTAGAAATTTTGAATTTACTCTACGAAGAGCTGTCGGAATTACTGGGTTTTTACACGGAAGGAAGATCATCATATTCTTCATATAATGGTTAGGAAAACTCAATTTTTCAAAAAATGGTCTTTGGTTCGGTTTAGCAGAACCCCGACCAATAATCTGCCAAACGTTTTCCACCAATAAAAGTGCATTAACTGAACGAAAAATGTATAGGACCTACTATTCATATGTAGTTTAGTAGGTCCTGTATAAAAGTATTACATTAAGAGAGTTTAAAAAAGTTGAAAACACTTGGCAATTTTATTGATCAAAATATGATAAATTTCCAAATAATACTCTGAACATATACAGATTTTTTTATATTTTTGTAGTAAATATAAAACCTCAAACGAAGCTGCATATGAAAGTCTTAGGTATAAGCTGTAACACAAAAAAGATTGAAAAAGTTTCATCTGGTACATATTAAGATATAATGTTTTAAAAATGTGTTCAAAAATCTTATAAGTTTTACTAAAAGTTCTATAACTTTTAGAAAACTTATTCGATCTCGCTCAAAATTTTACCAATGGAGCTTCAATATATGATTTATGATTGGTCAAAGTTTCAGAGTTTTTGATTGACGTATAAAAAAAGTTATTATCATTTGAATGAAACATTATTTTGACCAAAAAATTGCTGTACGGACAATTGTTTGATACACTGTAATTATCACATTTGTAATCAAAAAACCTTAAAAAGTTGATTTTTGGATAGATTTGGTTCTGGAACTCCCTAATATCCGTTATAAGTGGGATACTTTAAAACGGCATCATATCCTCCAATGTTTTGTGGTTATTTGCTTCTTTGACATCAATGCTGTAGGAATTAAGCAAAAATTACTGAAATTCGTGAAAGCCAAATGTGTTCCAAAAGCTAGCTTTTTGGGGACAATCACGCTTTGGCGCGTAGCAAGTTGAATTGCGTCAGCACTGATATTGATGGCCCACACGCTTGTTTGTTGACACCCGCGATAGGGGGTAGCCAAGGCAAACTACAAGAAGCAAAGCTACTACGTTCAGTACAATTTCGCACCACAGCGTGATCAAAATATGCGGGTGGACTTGAGAATCAGAGAACATTTTTGAAAAAGTGGACAGGCCTGTTGTATATGGGTTCACGCATTGGTGCGTGGATGCCAGGCGTAAAGTGATAGATTGTGTGAAGATTACTGTGTTAAGCGCTTGGTTGCATAACTTGTAGGCATATGATAGATTTACACTGTGTATAAACATACGTTTATACATAAAATGTATATGTAGAGAAGAGACTATAGAGAATGTAGATTGATGGTACAAAGTAGGAGGAAAGATACGAGCTAGGGATTGAACCCAGCACCATCCGCATATGAATCAGAAGCGGTTGCGACTAGATCACCCAGCTCGCCTTCTGCATTGTTTTAAATCTTTTTAGCTAATAAACTGATTCCATTAAGGACAAACGTATTGAAATCCTGCATCAACAGTGCATCAGAACTTCAGGTGCACAGATGTTGAGAAGAAAGCTTCAAACGTGTATTTTTATTTAATTCTTGCTCACTTGCAATAAGCTTAAAATAAGAAGATCAAGGGATTTGTTAACGAAGAGATTTGTGCGCTCAAAATCGTGAGTAGGTGCCAAAGCCGGCAATTGTGGCGGCCGTTCTGGAATTTCAATAAGTCTCTTATCTAATTAGGTAAAAACTTCATTTGTGCACCCTCAACTCATTACCTAAATAAGGATTTTTGTTTAGCATTCACTTTCTAACTTTAAAACGTCAGCTATGATCCTTAAAATTCACCAGGCGAATGATTCTCCATCGTTCTGGAGATCATTAACCTCGAACCTTTGGCCATTGCGCACCACGTTTTCTCTTCGTTTAGCAGCCGATCGACAAAAGATTGTGTTGATTGAGTATCGAGAGCTGCGCGTACTGCTTATACTGGCCATTCTCTTATCAAGACAAGGGAATTTTCAATATGTAACTGGAATGCTATTTCCTTCGCTGCCATTTACCTTCCCAATCACGTAGAAAACAGTTCGCTGACGTAGTGTACGGTTTGGGTTAAAAGTGACCCTAATGCACAAAAAGGGTTTAAAACGTATCGACGAAAGCTTCAAACTGTAGCTCCTAGTACAGCTAAGTGCAACTGAAGCAATCGCATATCACACAGAAAAAAATATGTAATTAAAATTCAGCGAGAAATCATGCACATAAAGGGAATGCTAGAGTTAGTGCACTTTTACATGAGATACAATGTAAAATTACATTACCATCGTGTAAATTTCCGCCAACCATCGCGTAAACCATCATGGACTCAAACAGGTTACGTGACTATTAGCGGAAATTTAAACGATTGTAACGTTATTTTACGTGATATCTCATGTAAATATGCACTAACTCTAGCATTCCCTTTATGTGCATGATTTCTCGCTGAATTTTACATGAATATTTTTTTCTGTGCACGTTTTATAAAAAAAATATGACTAAGTTGAGCTCGTGGAATCAGGTACATCGAAGGGCTTATTTAATAATAAGTTAAACAAGTTTTGATGGAGTAGATGACGCCAAATAACGCTAGAAGAAATATAAATGAGGACAATTGTTACTAATTAATCCTTCAATATAAGCAGAATACAATGAAAAATCCAGTACAATGTATTTAATATTACCTACTCTCTTAACACAGTTCACCAGAACAGTAAAAAACGTTTTGCTAGAATCTCACCCGCAGGGCACTTTGCAAAACCCACCCCCACCGCACTTTGTACGTGGAAATGAATAATAAATTGAATTTGCTTTTCCATTATCCGCGTGATTTCAGCCGGAGTGTCGGACCGGTAAATAGATTTTTGAAACGAATGATTGTTCACCACTTCTTTCGACAAACTTTCGTTCAAAACCGAAGTCTGGCTGATTAATTCGCTCAACAAAAAAAAAATATGATTCAAACATTCTCCTTTCCCTTTCCGGATCCGAACGAGAGACTGGGTCGGCACTCGATACTTGTACAGCAATTAAGTGATACGCCAATCAAAAGTGAACATAAATTTCACCGAGAACGAGCGCTCTCTCTTTGTGTGTATCATAATGGATGCTTCTGGTAGACGTTGTATAGGGCCAGCACCTCTACAAGCTCGAGTTCTTTCGAAGGAGTTGTATGCTAATTTGCATTCAGTGGCACTCACTGGCAACGGCAAGCAGAAGCTTTTGCTCGACGATTCCACTTGCCTTGCTTTGCTTTATGGGAGGAGGGTAAGCTTCCAATTGACGGGCAAAAAGATTTTGCTACAAAGAAATATATAGTATTCACTGTTTTAACAAGAAATATAGTAAAAGATTTTTTTAGTAATAACAGTACTATCTGCCCTAGCAATACACTATTCAGCTGCTTATGCCTAGGAATAAAAATAGTTTTCATGGTTTTTATGTGTTCATTCAGAAGTGTACCCATTTGGTGCTTTTTGGTTTTTACTCAGGGACCTCGCCCCGTCAGGATTGAAAACACAACCGAACAACGAATGAAACCTTCCTATTTTTGCAATAACGTCTTGGAGGACGAAGATTGCGAATGTTCTACTACGGAAACGTTATTATGGTTACTCCCTCGCGTGTTTCTTTCGCACTGCTTGCTCCTTCCGGGTTGCCAGTCAGTGACGAATGAAAGACTACGCGGAGCCATCCAACTCGCCGCCACCGCCACCGAGCAACGGAGGGATGCAAAAACAAAATCCCTTTAGCATCCTCAAGGAACGCAATTTCCTTGGCATTCGCTTATTTTGCAGATCCAAGCATCTTCCTTTTTTTTTGCCTCTCGGGGGGAAATTTTATTTAAAATGAACTTGTTTAAGCTTTTCATATTAATGAGGCAAAATAAATAGACATTCGCCGGCGCGAGAGAAAAGAGTTCACATAAAAACGGAAGCATTTTATTGTGGAAGCCGTCGTCGTTGTTATATTCTGCTTTGCTGTCGCGCTACGTCCCCGGCTCCAAGACTCCGAAAAGCTCAAGCCTTTATCCGCGTGAACGATCACCGATGCCGTTTGGTGGGGATGATTTTTATTTCGCCTTCGAAAGAAGACTGGGGTTGCTCTGCACAGCGAAGAGATTGGAAAATTATTCCGTTTAATTTTGCGACCGTCTTCATCTTTCGGGTTAAAAGTGATGGACGTCATCATTTGGGGATGAGGGGAGCTTAAATTATGGAGGAGCTCAGTCGAACTTATTAAAATAAAACTGCCTTTTTGAGTTTGAATTTTAAAATTCATGATGGATGTGGGATTTTAATAGCACAGCATTGGCTCTAAGGAATGCAAAATGCCCAACGTAGTCCAGTTTTTCACGAGTTGCTACCTAATGTTCCCAAGAGTTCGTCGATAAAATCAACAGTGATGTGTTCAGCCTTAAGACTTAGCTGATAGTGAGTGCAGCCTGACTTTTGTCCTTCTGACTTTAGCTAGAATGAGGAGGCTGGTCTCGGACGTCTGTCCACCAAGAAAGTGTGACTAACGTTGAGCTTGTTCTGGTCTGCTATAAGGAGCCAGCCCCTTCAACGCAATGTACGCAGCACGCTCTTGGTAGGGTAGTCTGCTCAAACTTTTTACGTCCACAGGTTTACGTTTATAATTTAGATAAACTTTCATTTCAATCAGCGCTCTAATTGTTAAATGGTAAACTGAAACGATAAATGAAATGTTCAGTAAAATTTAAAAAATCTGCAGCACTGGTCAACTAGAATCAGACATTAATAAAAATGAACTCTTGATCACAGACAAACAGACGTAACACTCTTCAAAACGACTTGGCACATGCATTTAACGATCAATTTAAATTTCATTTGATTTGTGCGATCCTTCCACCAGAGGCGCTAATGTTCGATCGCTTTGACGTTTGCCAGTGTACACGTTGCTGAATGATTCAAACGAAAATTACAGGCGATTTGTTTAGTAGTGCGTGTTAGACAAACGTCAAATCAAAATCCATCATGGCCGACAGTGTTTCGCGTGGTTCTACCAACAGGTGGCAGTGTACTCATGAAAAATACACCGGGCAAAAATTGTTGATGAATTTCCTTTAAAAGTCACGTCCGTTTGTCTGTGTCTTGATTGTCTACAATAGGGCACTGCATGAAATTCTCGCCTTCTCTTTCACTCCTACAGAAATTTTGTAAACAACAAGGCCAAGAAACGTCAAAATCCCATACAAAATCAAAACAGTGCAGTGCCCTATATATAGAGTACTGCACTGTTTTGATTTTGTATGGAATTTTGACATTTCTTGGCCTTGTTGTTTACAAAATCTCAATAAGAGCGAAAGAGACGGAGAGAATTTCGTGCAGAGCCCTATAGGTACACCTACATAAACTAAGTAGGCAACAACCATTGAGAATAATTTGAGGTTTTTTATCCCTGCTGACAGCACTGCCACCAGGAATGGGATCATTCATTTTCAATCAGTTACATTCACCTGCTATTAACTCGCTTCAGAAATATCTTATCAAAATCCAATGTATGGAAGAATTTCTTTTATTTATTTTACCTAAATTCAATACAACAATTGGAACCAAACACAATTCTTCACGGCGTAAATGTAATTAACATTCAAAATTTTGCAAGTTCCTCTTGAAAGTGTATTGTTTACATCCTGTGAATTTCTTAGTCGTATAGATTGTTACGGTGAAGATGGAAGTATTTCAAGTAAAGACGCGTGTAAAACATGGAGCACTCCAAGGAAAATCCAGTGCTGTTTCATCATGCTTTAAAACAAAAAACATTGCGAATTCATAATTCAACAGTCTAAAAGATCCTTGGATAAAAAACCGTTCAAAAAATAAAGACTTCGAACCCATCAAAGTTCCTTAGCTAATATTACAGTCAATCCTTAAATCCGAAAACATCTACGACCTGCTTGCTTTGCATTCTAAATTTTTGGTGAAATTCTAAAAGAATTTGTGGCGAAATTTCACAATAATTTCTTGAGAAATTGTCTTGAGAATTTCTTCTGGATATATTCCTGAGAAATATCTGGGGAAATTCCATTTAAATTTTTGAAGATATACCAGAGGCATTTCTGCTGAAATGATATTCCTCTGAAATATTATCAGAAATTCATCTGCAATTTCACTTTGATTTTTATTGGAATTTCACCATCACTTCTTCTGGAATTCTAACAGAACTTCCTCTGAAGTTTATTCAGGTATTTTTAAGCAATTTCGCCAAAAAACCTCAGGAATTGCATGAGATTTTTTTCTGGATTTTTGCCAGAAATTCCTCTGAAATTTCACGAAAAATTCCTCTGGAATTACACAAGACATTCATCTGAAATTTTACAAGTAATTCCCCTAGAAATTCTTCAGAAATTTTCAAGAAAATCCTCTGAAAGTGTAGCAGAAGTTCATCTAGAATTTCACCAGAAATTCTTTTGGAATTTTATCAGCATTTTCTCTACAATTTCATCTGGAATTCATCGAAAATATCACACAAAAATCATCCAGAATTTCACAAGCAGATTCCATATCATTTCATTCTGGATGTTAACCAGAAATTACTCTAAAAAATTATCATTCGCAAAAACTCCTCTGAAGTTTCACCGCAAACTCTTCTAGAGGTTCATCACATGTTGCTCAGGAATTTCACCAGAAAATATACTGGAAGTTTTCCAGAAAATCTTCGGGTATTTCACAAGAATTTTCTCAAGAATTTCATCAAAATTTTGTCTGGAGTTTCAAAACAAAATTCTCTGAATATTTTCCAGATGTTCCTCTGGAATTTCTCTAGAAATTATTTCAGAATTTTTTCCCCATAAATGCCTTTGGAATTTCACCAGATTTTTTTTTTTTTGAAATTCCAACACAATTTGTTATTCAACTTCAGCAGAAATTTCTCAGTAATTTCATTGGAATTATTACTAATTAAAATTCCAAAGAATATCGCCAGAAACTATCTCCAGAAATTCGGGAGAAATTCTCTTGGAATTGCAGCCGTATTTCGTGTAGAATTTCATTAAAAATCCTTTGGAATTTCACCAGAAGTTCCTTTGGAGAGTCACCAGAAAGCACTCTGGAATTTTATTAGAAGTTTATCTAGAATTTCACCAGGAATTTGTCAGGAATATATCCAGAAGTTCATCTGGAAACTCTATAGAAGTTCTTCTGGACTTTCACCAGAAATTTCTTCAAAATATCACAAAAATAATCCTGTAAAATATCAAATATAAGTTTCGATATCATTTCATTCTGGTTTATCACCAGAAATCCCTCTGGAATTTTATCATCTGGAACTTAATCTCTGGAAGGTCGACACAGATTTCTCTGGAATTTTAGCAGAAATGTCATCTGTAAATAAGAAAAATATGACAAAGGTGTCAGATACCATTAATCAAACTTAATGCATCAAACTTACCTTACCGATCAGGTTAAGGCCTGGGTGAGCTCTGCTGTACATAAGTAGCCGTCTCCATTCCACTCGGTCCATGGCTGTTTGTCTCCAGTTCCGCACTCTGCGTAGGGTCCGCAGATCGTCCTCCACTTGAGCGACCCACCTAGCTCGCTGCGCTCCACGTCTTCTTGTACTGGTCGGATGACTCTCGAGAACCGTTTTAGTCGGGTTGCTATCCGACATCCTGATGACGTGAACCGCCCACCGTAGCCTCCCGATTTTCGCGGTATGGTCGATGGTTGGTTCTTCTAGCTGGCGCTTCTTCATCCGGAAGACTGAGTTCTGCCTGTTCCGCGCCTGTTTGTAACGTGCCTCATTCGCTCTCGTACGGTGTTGCAGCATTCTCGCCCATGCTGCATTCTTCTCGTTTTGCAACTGTTCACATTCGCCGTCCTACCAGTCGTTTCTGTGATTCGGAGTCGTGAAGCCTGTTGCTGTAGCCGAGGTACTACCTATGGCGAATCGGATGTCCTTCCAGCCATCTTCAAGTGTAGCAGTGCCAAGCTGCTCTTCCGTTGGTAGGGCCACTGCTAACTGCTGCGCGTAGTCTTGAGCCACTTCTACGTTACGCAGCTGCTCGATGTTGAGCCGTGGCGTTCGACTTCGACGCGTGGTGATAACTGTCCAAAGTTTGGAGCGCATGCATACAGCGACTAAGTAGTGATCCGAGTCTATATTTGCACTGCGGTATGTGCGGACATCCGCGGTTATATCCGAGAAGAATTTACCGTCGATTAGAACGTGGTCGATTTGGTTTTCTGTTTGATGGTCGGGTGATCTCCAGGTGGCCTTGTGGATATTTTTGCGGGGGAAGAAGGTGCTTCGGACTACCATACCACGGAAGGCTGCAAAGTTTACGCATCGCTGGCCGTTATCATTCGATACGGAATGCAGGCTGTTTCGCCCGATTACCGATCTGTACATTTCCTCCCTTACTACCTGCGCGTTCATGTCGCTGACAACAATTTTCACGTCACGCGGCGAGCAACCATCGTATGTTTGCTCTATTTGCACGTAGAACGCTTCTTTCTCGTCATCAGGTCTCCCTCGATGCCCGCTTTTCCACACTTTCTGTCCAGTTCAACAAAATTCCTGCAACGCCACGATGTCGCAGTTGCGGGGATGTAGTTCGTCGTAGATTATCCTGTCACATCCTGCTTAACCAAGTGACATACAATTTCATGTTCCAAGTTTCCAATCGTAGTCCTTATTTCGACGCGTGGGTCTTTGCCGATTGTATCGAGTCGTATTTTCTCCTATGTTATTCGCTATGGGAATAGTTACGGGTGGCTTATTGGACCTACGCCAACACTCCTGTCTCGCCGGAGGGCCATCGTCCCAGTTCTGTTTAAAGTCCCAACCAACACTGCACTGGGACGACAACGCTGATGGGGCTACCACCTTGGATCTAGCTGGGCGTGGTGCAGCGTTTCTTACTCAGCCGCTGGATGCTAGAACAGACGCTGTTTGAGCCGCACCTCCTTGGTGAACAGACGCTCGGGTCGTACCTCCTCAATCTTGCTAAAGTCAGAAGGACAACAGTGCTCAGGCTGCACTATCAACTAAGCACACAACTCTTAGCTGGCGATCTTTGTCATCGCTTGACCCGTGGAAGCATGAGGTAAAAAAATGTGTGAGGACCAGAGCTATGTCGGACGCTCTCCTTATCGACTCACCGTTTTGCAGCCCGTTGCCGACTACCCCGATTTAAAATTACTTGCAGTCTTCGGAAATTACTTACAAGACTCGAGATACCTCACATCAGTTTGCATCTTCTTTCTGATTTCCGGGAAACAATGGGTTATCCTCCCACAATCTACCGGTTCTGATTTTAGCTGCTCAAACCTTCATACTCCCGATACCTTCCCCACTCCATTCTGCCACATGGATGATTGGATCTGAAACAACATACACCAATCCATTAAAACATAAACAAGAGTGCCTGGTCCTCATTAAAAGAGCATAAACATCATCGCGGGAATTATATGCGACAGATGAGCTCCCCTCCGGTAAGCACCGTCAGACATTTAGTAGGTACAGCGCCCCCAGTCGTGTCGGTTGTCAGTGAAAAAAAAGCATTGCGCTCTCAACCAAGTGGCACTTTATGGGGTGTGTGTCGTGTCGTATGCTTTCGATGTGTGGTAGTGGGTCTCCTGCCAACCGGCAATAGAACACTGCTTATTTCGCACCAGGTGGGCTCCCCTCTGGTGATATGTAGTTGCGGAATGGATCCTGAGCCCTGAGGGGCAATGCACACTCGAACAAAAGCACTGATGCACACACAGAGGCACGGGGCGCTCGTTGATGGTTTTAGCCAAAGCCTTCGCTGCTGCTGCTCGCACAGTTGTTAATGATCTCGTGTACATTTGCGGTGGTAAATTTTTAATGCTGCCAAAATGCTTTTTCCCCATCACCGCGGCGGTGGCTTCCAGCCAGAGAGCATTGTCATAATAATCATAATAATCATCGCCGCCGCCATCGTTTCGTGATCACAACTTTGGGAGTAGGCTATTGAAGTGGATTTGCGCTGAGTGGTTTAGCGTGACTTGAAACGTGTTGTTTGTCCGCTGACCGAATGGAATAAAATTGATTGTTGTGGTTTTGTGGGTAATAGCTTGAAATTTTGAATAGTGGAACATACGTTTTGAGCTTTGCTTAATATAGTTAACATTGAAATAATAATTGAAGTTCGGACAATTCAATCCGAGAACGCATTTCCGCATATATTACGATCTATTTTAATATTACACATGTTGGGCTCATATGCAATACTATGATATAAAAACTTCGCATATCGTTCCGATCCATGCTTTCTTTCGCTGCATCAACCACGCTCTCTTTGTTTTGGATTCCGTTTGGAAAGTGTAATATGATAAAGTGTGATAAAGCGCCCTCCAAAGTGAAAATGAGCCTTTTGCAACAATAGTTATCACCGAACTTTTTCAATAGTTTTTAAAAATTGATATGATATGTACACTCCCGATCAAAAGTTTGGGGTCACCCTTTTCAAAACATGCCATTTTTTTAGGCCCATATTTTCGCCAATTTGCGTCCGATTTCAAAACCCTAGGTTTCATTCAAAAAATAATAAGTCAAAGAAACTTTGAACATGATTTAAAAGAAGCTTATTCAAAAAAATTGTATGTAAACTTAACCCAAAGTTGCCAAATTTTCTTAAAAAAATGAATATAAACTTACGGCAGTGTCGCTTGAAATTGAGTCGACAAAATTTTAAGATGAAAGCGGTAATATGACCCATTTTCTATTAGATTTCAACTGCTTTTTACAGAACTTAGCTAAAAAATCTAGGGAAAAAGTTATTAAGTAAATTAACTCTTCATGTCATCGACCAAAAGTTTGGGGTCACCCCTCAAAATGATGTATCAGCCAAAAGTTTGGGGTCACTTTCGTATAACATGGAAAAGGGATTTGGTGATATCTTCGTCATCTATAGTTCAATTTTAATTCTATTTGGCTCATTTCAAAGATAATTAACTTAATTTACGTTTGATGTTTTTAACTTAAAATATTTAACGATTTTTGTATATAAAAATGTTATGTAAAGTTAACACATTTCACCACACTTCAAAAAATAAGGCAACTTGACGTTGAGTTTTAGTATTAAAATTTCAACAAATATGTGTGGTTCAATGTCTATGCAGTAAGTATCATTCATTCAAATAAGCCAAGAAGAATTAAAATTGAATGAAAGATGACAAAGATATCGACAAATCACTTTTCCATGTTTTACGATAGTGACCCCAAACTTTTGGCCGATACATTATTTTGAGGGGTTACCCCAAACTTTTGGTCGATGACATCAAGGATTTATTTATTTTTATTTTTATTTTTTTTCATTTTTTTTTTCAAATCTTGGTTGGTTCAGCATTTCGTCTAAAACATCCAACAGAGTTTCTCAAAAACTGCTCAAGAAAAGCTCTCATGAGTTCATCAGAAATTCCTCTACAAATTCTTCCAGAAATCAGTACTAGACTACTTTTAGGAAATTATCTATCAAAAATACTTTGAGCGATTCCTTCAAAAAAAAAAAAAATAAAGTTTTGAAACTCTTCCAGCCCTTCAGAAATTCGTCAAAATTGCCTCAAAAAATTCTTCCAGGAACTTCTACAAGAAATTTTCCTGGAAATTTCTTCTGAAATTCTTCATGAGATGTTTCCATAAATTTGTCCAATGATTTTATTTAAATAAATCTTCTATGGATTCCTTTCAAAATTTATCCATGTACATCCCTTATTCAGAAACTCCACCAGGAATTGGATCTGAAAATCTGTGAAATTCTGTTTTGAAACTTTTCCAGAAGTTTATTCAGAAATACTTCCAGGGATTCTTTACGAAATTTCTCCAGAGCTCGACAATTTGTATAGAAATTTCTCCAAGAATCCTTTAAATGATATTTCCATGTTTTTTTTCTGAAACTCCTTCAGGGATTAATTCAGAATTTTTTCTAGAGATTTGTTTTCAAATGTTTAATTGGGACTCCTTCAGAAACTCATTTGTAAATTTTACTATGTGGAGCGGACCTGGTGTGATGTTTAGAACACTTGACTATCATGCCGAGGACCTGGGATCGAATCCCACTCCCGACAAACTCGCAAAATGTGAGTTTTTTCCTTCGGAAGGGAAGTAAAATGTGGGTCCCGAGATGAACTAGCCTAGGGCTAAAAATCTCGTTAATACAGATAAAAAAAATGCAAGTTTATTTTTTCAAGAAATCATTGAAAAATTTCTTCGGAAAATCGTACACGGTTCTCTTCAATAAGTCTATTACAGAGTAGTTCTACAGATTCCATTTGAAATCGCTGCAGGTATGTGTCAAGCAGAGATGCCAGATATACAGATTTTTCTGTATTATACAGATTTTTGACCTTCTATTCAGACAAGATACAAAGTACAGAAAAAAAAAACAGATTTTTAAAATGTGATACAGATTTCTTCAGAAAGCAAATAATTTGAAGTAATTTTCGATAAATCTAATGAAAACTTTATAAATTGCTGCTTAAAGTTTGAGGAATTTTTGAAAACACTTTTAAAAAAATAGAAAACTCTCAAAAAGTAGTACATTTTTATTAGTTCCATTAAAATCTATACCTCTCGTTGTCTACTATGACCTCAAATACAGCGATACTGAAAAATCTGTATTGATACAGATTTTTGATAAAATAATCTGGCATCTTTGGTGTCAAGGAATTTCTTCAGTGATTCATCCAGAAAATCTTCCAGGAATCTCTCCAGAGATTCATGCATAATTACTTTTAGTGATTCGGGCAAAAATTTCTCCAGAGAGTTCATATTACGTTTTCTTCAGGATTTACTTCATACATTGCTCTATGCAATTAATTAGAAATTTATCCAGCTTCCTCTTCAAGAATAACTCTAAGAATTTCTCTTCGGATTCTTCCAGAAATTGATTAATAAATATTCCCTAAGATATACTACAGAAAGTTATTTAGAAATATCTCAAGAGTTTTTTCAAGGGAACTTTACACAAGTTTATCTCTTGTTTCTTCAGGAAAACGCCCACAAGTGGCACCAGAAATACTTTCGGAAAATCCTCCAAAATTGCATTGAAGCGTTTCTCCACATTTTTTTCTGAAAATTCCTCAATACTTTTCGTGAGAATTCTTCAAAAGGTTCCCCGATGAGTTTTTTTTAACAATTTATTAAAAGAAGTTTTTTTTTAGAAATTTTTCAGATTCTTTCAAGAGATTTCCTTTGAATTTCTTCAAATCTTCTTCTAGAAATTCATGCAATTTGTACTTCATGAGACACCACAGGGTTTTACTGAATATTTCTTTAGAAATCCCCTTTGAAATTCTTTCAGAAATTCCATCTTAGAATTCTTCTGGAATTTCTTCTGAAATTCTTTCACAAATGTCTATGAAGAGTTCTGCAGAATTTGAGGGATTTCTTCAAGAACTCAGCAATGGATTTCTTCAAAACATTGTTCATGAAGTTTTTCAAAAACTACCCTAAAAACTTATTTAAAATTGGTTAAGAGATTTTATCAAATTTACCTGAGAAACTCCTTCAGCGATTCCTGCAGAAACTTTTACAAGATTTTTTTTAGAAGAGATGCTTCTGTGATTCCGTCAAAAATATACCATGGGATTTCTTTAGAGATTCCTCCAGGATTTTTTTTTCAGAAATTCCTCAAAAATAACATAAAAATTGAGTTTACTCCTGAAAGAATCTCTAAAGGAATTTTCAAAACATCCCTGCAGGATTATCTGGGGATCCCTTAAAAAGCTTATGATGATACTTTTGGAAATTCCCAGTATATTTTTTGTACATATTCTTGGGAGATTGCTGGACCAAATTCCTGAAGCGATTTCTTAAGTTATTTATGGAGTAATTCCCGAATAGGAGCTTCTAAAGATTCTAAAAATGAATTTCTGAAGGGATTCGTGGTAAAATATCTGCAGAATTTTCACACAAATATACTGGAGTTCATGAAGAAAACCTTCAATAAATTTCTGAAGGATTCCGAAGTAAGTTTTAAAAAAATTCTTGATTGAATTCTTGGAAATATCTCTGGAGGAATTTGCAAAAGATTTTATTTACAAAACTTCTGAAGGGATTAATATTCAAAATTTCTGAAGAAAATCCATCAGAAATAAAAAATAACCCTAAAGAATTTATTAGGGAACCAGAAAATAAAATTTTTGAAGGAAACTTTGGAAGAATATATGAAAGAAGTACTTTGCTCTCTGAATTTCTTTAAAAACTCCTTGACAAATGATTATTAGAATAGAGTGACTTTTGGAGGCATTTCTGAAAGAATCTTTGAAAAACTTCCTGATGCATCACCGGAAAAAAAAATCTGAAAGAAACCCTGAAGAAAGGAGGAACTTCTGGAGACTCTTTTGGAAAAAATCCTGGAGAAAGCTCCAGAAGAATCTTTTAAAAACTTCAAAAGGCGTTTAAAAAAAAAATGCCTAAATGCCCTGATTACATGGTGGAACCTGAAGGATATTCCAAAAATAATTCCTGAAAGAGCTCCTGAGAAATGTCTGAATTTGTGGAGAAAAAGCCTAGATAAACTTTTAAAAGAATATACTGACGAATTTCTTGCGAGGTTGAATTGCCGGATAAATTCCAAAGAAAAACACCTAGGCCAATTCCTTCGGACATGTTTGAGGAAATGCATGACGGAAAATATGCACGAACTTCTGTAGCAAATCCTCAATTAATATTCTTAAGGGATTAAAAAACGAACTTTTTATTGCATAACCCGGTAGTGTACTAGCTCTATTATAAATACACATCCCGAATTTCATAAAGATTGGAGCACTAGAATCAAAGTTACAGCCCATTGAAGCGCGCACCCTCCATAAGGATAAGGCAATCTCTTGAAACTTATTATTAAACTTTTCTTGGAATTCAACCAAAGGTTTCCAGAATGTTCAAGAAATTCCATGGGATTTCTTCAGATATTAGTCTCAATATTCATTCAAGAGCAGTACTTCCTGATAATCCTACAGCGACTACCGCTACTCTACAACTATTTCTCCTGAAAATTCTTCATAAATTCTTTCCGACGTTGAAAAATCTTCTAAAATTCATTCAAAGATTCCTTCAAAAATATCTCTAGAGACATCATTTCTTCAGCGGAATTTGTGATGGAAGTTTCTTGGAGAATTTTGACAAAGAATTTGTTAAAAATTTATTCCATGGAATATTTCAGAAATCTCTTAGAAAGTTTCTTCAAAAATCCTACAGAGAATCCTTTGGAAATTCTCCCAAAGGTTCTTCTAGCAATTCCTTGAGAAATTTCGTCAGGGATTCCTGCATACATTGCTACAAGCATTTATTTTAGAAATGGTTCTAGCGATTCCGTCAGACGTATCTCCCGGAATTTTTTCAGAGGTTTCTGCAGGAATTGATCCAGATAATCCTCCTGGAAATTTTTTTAAAAGTTTTTAATCAGAAATTCGAGCAACGCGTGCTAAGAATGATCTTCGGCGATGTGCAGGAGAATGAACCACGAGCTCGCTACACTTTACGGCGAGATCAGCATCCAGAAGGTGGCCAAAATCGGAAGGATACGGTGTTCAGGGCTTGCTGCAAGAATGCTGCACAACAACACTGCAAAGCTGGTGTTCGTGATTGATCCGGTGACTTGACGAGTAGCGGACGTGACACGAACCATATAATATGGAGAAATAATGTTGATTCAGTTTTATCTTGAACTTGATGTAAAACTTTTAATAAATAAAAATAAGTACAAAAAAAAAACTAAAAAATATTGAAAGAATCCCTGAAGGGAGTTCTAGATAAATCCCTGGAGAGTTTTTTAAAAGAGAAACGTAGAAGAAATTCCTGATAATTTTTAGAAGGATTCTTGGACATAAACTGCAGAGGTAATTTCTGAAGTTACGTCTGGACAAATTCTTGAAAGAATACCTGGGAGATTATCTGAAGAAACTCCTTAATATTTTTCTCTCACAGAAAAATACCATATAAATCCTCTGGAGGAATTCTGAAAATAATAGTAAATGAAAAATAGCTTGATGAATTTCTGGAGAGATTGCTGGAGAAATTCATATAGCAACTTTAGAAGGAATTTCTTTAAAATGTTTGCTGAAACCACTTCAGAACTTAAATACAAACGTACTTGTGGAATTCTTGCGGAAATCTCTCAATAATTTCTGAGGGAACCCTGTTGGATTTTTTTAAGGAATTTTTGGAGAATTCGGAAATAGCACTGAAGGAATTCTCAGAATAATTTTTAGAATTATTGTTGAGGGAATAAGTATACAACAATCTGAAGAAATTTTCGTAGAAAATCATGAAAAACAATCCCTCAGGAATTCATTTTTTTTAGAATGTTTGGAAAAATGCCTGATAGAACAAGAGAACCCTTTGCAACGAATTGATTTAGGTGTAATTTTTGCTGAAACTACTGGGAGAAGCTTTGGAAAACAATCCTAATGCATCACTGGAAAAATTTCTAAAAATATCCTTGAAGGTTAGATCCTTTAAGGGATCTTAGATCTGGTTTAATCTTAGGCAATCTCTGGAGGAATATCTGGAGGAACTTTTGGAGAAATCTTTGGATGAGCTTCCACAAAACTCTCCCGCTTGTTTTCCTTAACCCTTAAAGGGACCCCAGGCGCTTTCAGAGCTCGTCTTTGATGGAACACACTCAGCGAGGTGACGAAACTGATGCCATGAAGCATTTCAAAATAATTCCTGAGAACATCTGAAAAAATCTTTGGGGAATTCTTAATGAAAATCTTAGAAGAATTTATTGAGAAATTTTTATATGAATTCCTGAAGAAATTTCAAAGATACATTTCAAATTTTTGTAATGTTCCAAATTTAAATCCTTCTGCAATGTTTAAAGAATTGCGTGAAAAAGAAAGGAGAAATTTTCGAAGAAAACCGTGACCTTGTTTAAAGATATCTTGAGAAACTTCTGAAAAAGATAAAAAATAGGATGTAAGGAATAGTCTAGGAATAGATTCTAGGACCTTTCAGAGGCGGTGACCATTAGTCCAACAAACCTATGCACTACTGAAAGCTCCTCAATTTGTGTGATACAGTCACCATTCAACCATAAGTCGTACCTCCAACAATCACTGATGAAAGCTCCAACTGAGTTATGTTGAGCAAGTAACGTCGCCCAGGAATTCAAAGTCATTTCCATTCCACTTGTACACATAGTTGTAACGAACCACAAAATAAAACCATTTCCATATACTATTCCCAGCTCACAACTCAACTCAACCAACGTACAGTACAGGTTTACTCCCATTTCCAGATAACGTCACGTCATGTATTCAAATCACAACCACTGAACCGTTCCCAGGCGAGCCCTTTCGCTTCGCAATCATGTGGTATCCCACTCCCCTCCTCACCCCACGCCAGACAATGCGATTCCACGCAGCATTTGACGTGTAGAACGCAACAGTAGAGAATTTGGTCGGCCCCACTTTCCTAGGAATGGGAGCTGGGCTCTGTGTTGTTAACACTGATGCCGTAGAGGTGGTACAATTCGCGAGAAACATGATAAAATTACATTTCATGCTTCACCAACAATAACACACAACAGCATCACGGCGACATCAACAACAACGGCGCGGCGTGGCAGTGTAACCGAGTGACTTTGTACGAATGTATCTTCTGTAACGTAACGACATACGCAAGGTACAACACCGACTACAGTGGATGTGTCTTTTCCGGTTCGTGCAGCACATGAATGGAGGAAAACGAGTTCGAGTTCCACTTTGGTTTCCTTTTTTTCGTCAGGCTTCTCCGATCTCTCTCGATGGATGGTGGAGCAATCCCAGGGCTCAATCTTCAAATCCCCTCAGGTGACGGCTGGGCTGCTGGCTGGTTGAAGTCGCATTGTGTTGTAAATGAGCATTGCGGAGGCGTAGAGGAGAAAAAATAAGTCTGTGAAAAGCATGGAAAAGGTGTGCGCCTATTGAAAAGAAAATCTCCATCACACAGACGGCACAGAAAAGCTATTAGGGATCCGCCTACATATGGATGTAAAACCTTTTCGGAGATGGATGTTACGCCGGATTATGGTTCGATTCGAGCGTCTTAGTTATGCATGCATAGTTGTTAGTTACATTTTTTTGCGAAGAAATGAATTTTACTTGAATGTATTTCAAGTGGTTTCTTTAAGAAGTCTTTGGAAGTTCTAGAGCTGAACAGATAATAATGAATCAGCTGATCTGCCGTGTGCAGCATAGTTGTCCCATGTTCTATGGGAATTCATATTAACAATCTGAAGACATTTTGAACAATTCTTCACAAAGCTCTCAGCAGAATTGCAGGACTAAACTTTTTGATTATTCTTGAAGATGTTTTGATGGTTTTATTATTGAAAATCTTTTTTTTTTTACGCTCACCAAACATACTACCTATTTTCCTATAATTGTAATCAATTGTTATGTCAATTATCTCAGTTATCAGTTATCAGAATTACCTTATAATTCTTCCCTATAATGTTTATCCTTAACCTTGTTAGGGTCAGTTCTCCAGAGTGCGTGCTCCCCATCAGAACCAAAATTTGAATATTTTTTTTCTCCATTGGAGCTGGAGGAGTCATATATGACTCCGACGATAAAATTGAGCATAACAAACGTGTTCCAGGCCAGTGAAGCAGTGGCAGCTGCGGCGAAACTTTTCGGCTCCAAAAGATTAAAAAAATATTCCATCTAAATGTGGTTATGCTTAAAATCCGCGATAGTCGTGGAAGTCGAGAACACATTTGTACTTTTCCTCGGGAACTTCATATGGGACTGTTCATATGTAAACCACGCAGACCAAAATTTGGCCTTCTCAGAGCCTACCCCCTCCCCTTCGTTGACTTTTCTCCATTCAAAAATTTTGAAAATTGTATGGAGCGTAACTTTGATCAGACACCCCCACTCCCCCTAAAAAGTTTACGTGGTTCATGAACAGCCTCTATGGAATGACCCAGATAGTTTCAGGTATCAGAAGGCCGGCTCCAGAGGCACGTTATCCTTCATTTGGGACATTTGTTCTTCTTTTTTATTTTAATTTTTTTTTTCATTTATTTATTTTTGCCTTTCTCGTACACCAAGGTGTACCGAAAGGCTATATGTTCACTCCAAAAATGAAATTTTGATAGAAACCCCGGAGGGCCAAGTCTTATATACCAATCGACTCAGCTCGACGAGTTGAGATGATGTCTGTGTGTATGTATGTGTGTGTGTATGTATGTGTGTGCGTGTGTATGTGTGTATGTGTACAAAAATGTCACCTCACTTTTGGATAGTAAATATAATCCGATTTCAACGCTTTTGTTTTCAATCGACGCGGAATATTGTCCCATTGTTTCCTATTGAAAATGGTTTGAATCGGTCCAGCTGTTCCGGAGTTATGGCCATTTAGGTGTTCCGGACCGGTACCCCAGGAAGGGGCCAGATACGAAATTGCAACAAACCCATGCATGCGACCCATCTAACCACGGCATTTTCAATTATCTGACGAACGGTAAGCAGGAAAATAGTCGCAGATTATATCTGAACCGGTAGTGTTCCGGAACCGGTTCTGGGTGTACCGCCGGAAGTGGCCAAATATAAAAGTGAACCAAACCCATGCATGCGACACATCAAATTGCAGATTTTTGTATAACCTGATGAGCAGTAGACAGGAAAATGGTCTCGGACCATATCTAAATCGGTAGCATACCGGAACCGGTTCCGGGTGTCCCACTGTAAGAGGCAAATGCAAAAGTGAAAAAACCCCATGCATACGACACATCAAATCACCGCTTTTTATGTAACCTGATGGATGGTTATCAGGAAAATAGTCTCAGACCATATCTGATCCGGTAGTGTTCCGGAACCGGTTCCGGGTATCCCGCCGGAAGTGACCAAATATAAAAGTGAACCAAACCCATGCATGCGACACATAAAATAGCAGCTTTTTCTATAACCTGATGAACGATAAATAGGAAAATAGTCGCAGACTATATCTGTACCGGTAGTGTTGCAGAACCGGTTCCGGGTGTCTCACCGGAAGTGGCCAAATATAAAAGTGAAACAAACCCATGCATGCGACACATCAAATCACCGCTTTTTCTGTAACCTGTTGAATGGTAAACAGGAAAATAGTCGCAGACCATAACTGATCCGGTAGAGTTCCGGAACTGGTTCCGGGTATCCCGCCGGAAGTGGCCAAATATAAAAGTGAACCAAACCCATGCATGCGACACATCAAATCGCCGCTTTTTCTATAACCTGAGGAACGGTAAGCAGGAAAATAGTCTCAGATCATATCTGAACCGGTAGCATCCCATAACCGCTTCCTGGTGTCCCTCACGAAGTGGCCTAATTCATACATGCGACATATCAAATCATAGTTTTTTCGATAACTTGTACGATCTGCAAGAAAATAAGCTATGCCCACATTAGAAACTACTGATAGTGTTCCGGAATCGATTTGAGGTATCTCGCTAAAAGTAGCCGAATGTAAAAGAGAACCAAAAAAATATTCGCGACACATCAAATGGCCTTTAAGGTATCCTGATGACCGGTTACCAAGAAAAAATATCTCAGATCATGCTTGGGAAAACTAGTAGTGTCCCGGAATCAGTTCCCGGTGTCCTTCTGGATGTGGTCAAATGTAGAAGGGAACCAAACTCCATGCATGCGCTTCATCAAACCGCGGTTTTTCGATAAGCTGATGAAAGGTTTTCAAGAAAACCAGCTCAGATTACGTTAGAGACCACCGATAGTATTCCCGCCGGAATTGGTCAAATGTAAAAATGAACCATGTAAATTTTCCGGAACCGGTTAAGGGTGTCCACTGGAAGTGGACATACATAACAGTGAATCAAACCCATGCTTGCGGTACTTCAAATCGCTTTTTTGTCAGTAACCTGATGCATGCATGATAAGAAAATAGGCACAGTCCACAGAAGTTACTAGCGGTAGTGTTTTTAGTTCCGGGTAACCTGATTAACAGTTTCCATAAACTCAGATCACATATGAATATACCGGTGGTGTTACGGAATCATTTCCGGGGGTCTCGTAAGCAATACAAAATATACTCAGATTACATAAGAGGCTACCGGTGGTGTTGCAGAAGCAGCGTTGGGTGCTTTAGCGAAATTACGAAAATGAACTAAATGAATGCAAGCGATAGATATGTGTATGGCATTGGCAATTCAAATTACTACATTACAAATTCTACATGAATTTTGCAACCAATGATAATAAAATATAGCATAAAATGTGCAGATTAAACTTTGTCAAAGTGTTCTGTGGAAAAAGTTTAATCCTGGCTAGTAATTGTCATCTTGGTATGAATGAGCCTCCAGTGGAGGTGGTCAAGCAGTCAACTGAAAGGACTGATACTTTCAGCTCTGCCCATACGTTGAATATAACGTCGGAATAAGTGCCCCAACTCGATGATGACCTTGATAAAATTCTTGATTTTCAGAAATTCAGAAATTCGTAGGTGGTACAGTCCCAGATCGCTTTTATGAGCATTTCTCCCATCTCGTACATTACCAAAGCACAGGGATTTGGGGCTGATCACTGACTCTAAGGCAAGATTGATTGCGTCGACGGAAAATCATGAGTACATATTCGACGAGAAAGGCACTCTCACCACTAGGTGGATAAATGTGGGTTTTTTTCTTCCAAAGTACTTCAGTGACATGATAACAACCATTTTACTATATAGAAACTTATATAAGTTCTCCGAAGACTTTCTCATATAGCAATAATCCAAGACAATCAATTTACACGATTTAACAATATTTATACGGCGAAATTTCGGGTTTCATGCACATACATCGCAACAACCTTTGTGTTTTGATGCTTGAAAACAATCATATGTACGTGCATAAGAGAAACGTGAATTTTAGAAACTACAAAATCTTCCTAAAATTACGTATTTTATCGACACAAAATAACGTCTAATACACGAAGTTTGTAATTACGGATTGAAGTTCACTTTCATCGTGACAAATCTACATTAAATTTGGCTTATTTTTAGAAATATTATCAGCAAATTGATTGGAAGTTACTACGGGAGTTTTTTTTTTCTACCAAAACATTTTTTTTACACTCAGCAATTGCTCTGGCAATCCTTATGAGAATTTCGTCGATAATGCCCATACTAACTGATTCGACCATTCGTCTGGAAATTTCTTACCAAAATTCCCTTAAAATTCCTCAACCATTGTTTCGGACGTATTTTTTTTGTTAATTCTTTGGGAATTTATACTGAATTGCCTTTTGAAATCCCGTCGGCAATTTCTTCCTTCCAAAAGCAATTTACTTTTTTATGAATACTTTCTGCAATTATTTTATTAATTTTCAGGAAATTTCTTCATGTATTTTAAGAACTTCCTGCGGCCGATTATTTGAGAATGTCTTTGGCAACTATTTTCGACATTGATTTGAAGCTTTCTTTATAAGTTCCGTCGACAATTGTTTTACAAAATTTCTCATACAAAGCTCCTTGAGGTTTTTCTGGAAACTACTTTGAAATTTGTTTCGTCCAATCATAAAAATAACTTAGGCTATTCCTTCGGAAGAAGCTTTTGAAAATTTAAACCAACTTAAACAATTTCTTTAGCAATTCTTTGGAGGAGTCCTTCTGTAATTTCTTCGGTAATTTCTCTGGAATTATGTTTGAAAAACCATTCGGAAATTACTTTAAAATTCATTGGACAATTATTTCTTGGAATCGTTTTCAAAATTTCTTCGGCGTATTTTTTGATAACCTTATTTTTTTGTGAATTCCAGCGAAACTTTCTATTGAAATTTATCCGCGAAAAAAATTTCCATGAAAATCTTATCGACCATTCCGTTGAAAGTTTGTCATGGAAAAACACAGAATGTTGATTACAAAGAAAATTGATTTGGCAATCCCACTTACAGATTTTTTCGGCTATTATTTTCATTTCTTTTCATTAGTCAATTTCTTCTCTTAAATTCCTTTAAAACTCCTTAAGCAATTTGAATTTTGATTTGCTGAAACCCCAAAGGAATTATATTAGAAATTTTAGAAAAAAAAAATACCAAAGAAATTTTCAAAGAATATTTTGAAATAATTGTTGAACAAATCTTATTATTCAGTCAAACGATTTATAACACCAAATGCTTATAAAACCAAAAAGCTCTGAGAGCTCAACAAGAGACCTCTATGTACATACACTGGCCTAGTAATTCGACACTGCCCGAGTAGGTATCACTTGAAAATATTGGCCTGATTCAGAGTGATATCTGTCGTTTCTGTAATATGGAACGTGAAATCTCGAAACATCTGTTTTGCAGTTGTGGTGCTTTATACA